>NW_026055785.1:600000-798998 GCF_023758015.1 Alternaria viburni
GATTGTAGAGTTCGTGGTTGAGCTTAACAATCAGTGTGTGGAAGACAGGAGTTGTGAAGAAAAAGCTGGTTGGGTTGAGGGAGGGGCTGTAGGAACTTTGCGTGCACAGTCCACGTAATTTCAGTCTAGCCGCTAAGCCTCTGCAGGTGGCTCGTGCATCCATCGTCGTCAGTTGTGGCAGGTGGCATTTCTTTGACAGCGCTACCACGGTGCATTCGCTGTCGACCACAGGCGCAATGGCAAGTAGGGAGTTTTCAAGGAGTCTTTGGAGGGCAGCCGATGCCCTGGGGAGTCGACCGCGGCCCCAGTGCGAACGCACGATGCGATATGCTCAACGGAGCTTCCAACCCACAGTACGGAGATGCATCTCGACGACAGCCGTGCGACGTGCAGAGGTTACAGAGGAAGAGATACGGGAACCATTCACAGCGGCCCCCGAAATCGACTTGGAAGCGACGACAAAAGGCAGCGGCAAGAAGGGCGAAAAGAAGGACTCGCTACGAACACTGCGCGTCGTCCCAGCATCGCCGTCCTACTTCAGCGCAAAGCCCACCTTCACCGACGACTTCCTCTCCCTGTCCGCTCTCCTTCGAAAAGTCGCTACATTGCCTGTTATACCGCCCGCAGAGGCACCCAAGGTGGCCTGGAAGACGATCGAGCAGTATCGCATCATGACCAACGAGCCGGTAAAGACGGCGCGTTATCACAGGATGCTGCAAATACTGCGGAGACTCAACTGCATTCACCCCGCGCTCATGCCCGACGAGGTTGTGCAGGCGATGCTGCGGTACAAGAAGCCCAACCAGCCCGGTGACATTGTTCCGAAGCCTGGCGTGATTGATGAGCTTGGGCGTGCCAAGGGCGTTGGGCGGAGAAAAACGTCGTCTGCTGTGGCTTGGCTGGTAGAAGGCGAGGGTGAAGTGCTCGTCAACGGCAAGTCCCTCTCAGAGTTCTTCGGGCGGCTGCATCACCGCGAGAGCGCTGTCTGGGCCCTCAAGGCTACTCAGCGTCTTGACAAGTACAACGTCTTTGCTCTGGTGCAGGGTGGTGGCCTGACTGGCCAGGCGGAAGCAATGACTCTAGCTGTAGCGAAGTCATTGCTGGTCCATGAACCCGCGCTGAAGCCTGCGCTGCGACGAGGTGAGTCGATGTTTTCTTTATCCGTGCCTTTTGCAATCCAGCATTGCTTGTTCTGTCGTTCCATGAGCATTGTCTATGCAGCCCTCGCGGCTGACACATGCCCACGTCTACGCCTCAAAACGCAGTCAACACCCCTGGATGATCCCAAACATGTCTCGCCTGCGCATTCCGGATCCAATTGCTGACTGCTCCTTAGCTGGAACCATAACGCGCGACCCAAGGAAGGTGGAAAGGAAGAAGCCAGGTCACGTCAAGGCGCGAAAGATGCCCACCTGGGTCAAGCGATGAGCTGCTTGTGTGTATACTATCCTTTTATCGCTAGTCGTGTGCAGTGTCAGCCTGGCCAAGTGTAAGATGAGACATGTCAAGACGCCGTCTGTTGAATGTGCTTCGATTTCGTCGTGTATGTCCAAGCAAGTGTTAATGTTACTCTCGGTACCTTGTCGCTGTTTGCATGGAACAGGGTGCTGTACATACGACACGTGGAGATGACCAATTCTTCGCCTGATTGTCAATGTCGCAACCCAAACGGCCATGTGCTCACACGATCCTCATCTGGTGCGGCATTGCCCGGACAGGGTCATGCTTTTAGATCAAGTGTGTCCAGAAACACAAGGCCTTGAACCTTGTGCCGCTCTGCCCTGCTGACTATGCTTCTTCCCTGGTTCAGTCTCATGTCGAGCAAGTATGCAGGTTCAACCTTGCTTCACTACTGTCTGTTATTGCTTTCTCGGTCCGTTCCTGACAGCTGTTGAAGACCACTTTGCTAAGAGGAAGCAAATGTACATCGCATGAATGGCTGCGCCACCACCAGCACGCAATGCACTCAATACTGATGCGATAACTTATGCCTTCCTGATGTGTTTCTGTTTGCGCTAAACTCGCATTCGCATTCATGACTGCTTTTCGACCAAGACCCTAGATAGGCAAATGTGCATTGTGAGTTTTGCAACAGCAAGATGCTCAGGCCAATTATTATTGCCGGTGGCACATGCGACAAGAGTCAACATATGACCGGCTGATCGCGGGCGCAGAGTTGCGGTGATCGTCCCTGACTCGTTTCACGATGTTCTATTTTGGACATGGTCATAGGGCGGCCAATGATATTTGAACCACGACGTCTGTGCTATATCCGCTTGCACTTGCTTTTCGGTCGTTCCGGATCATGTCGCGGACAAACGTTAGGTGGCAGGAGGCATGAGAAGACTTTGGCACTAGAAGATGGGCTGCCGTTTGGATCTTCGTTGGAGATGGAAGCTCCCTGTTTGACTCCTTGTCGCGTGTCCCGCACGACGCGTAAACGGTCGAGCACGGCATTCGCCCGAGACTTTGCCAGGTGGTCGAAGCTGAGTGCGAGTCAGACGTTTGTCGAACGAAGTGAAACCTTCTCGAAGCATGTTCGCCGTGGTCCTTGATCATTTCACGAAGCGCGGTGGTGGAGGTTGATGCGAAAGCCAGGGCCACCTGATGATCGCCATCCGTACCGAATGACGCACTCGTCTGGACAGTGATCGCACCAAAGCGGGCAAGTTGAACGACATTGGTTTCGTGACGCGATGGCTGCGTCCTGCAGAGCCATGCTGTGCGCCTCTGCAAAGCTTCCAGAAGATTGCAGTCTTCCGTGAGCACGTGAACAGGCATTCATAGCGCAATGTTCCGGACAGTCGCGCGCGCGGCGTATGGCGCGCCAGAGCATGCAATTGAGGTGTCAGTGACAGCGCAAGGCGTGCTCTTAGCCTGAATAAACGGCGGTGGGTAGCGTTTGCAGCGTGCCGTGTTGAAAAAATGACGGAAGGTTCGCGGCAAGAACCAGTGAGGTTTGCCGGCAGGAGCGACCGAGATGGCGCTAGAGCCCCACCGTACCGCACATGTAAGATTCGAGGAGTCGCAGCGTGGAGAAGGCATGGCGAGGTCGCGAGGCCGCGGCTTGAGTGAGTGTGCGTCAGTCCACGAGTTCGAAAGGGAAGGTCCCCATTCGCAGGATCAGGATCGACGAGTGAGGCTGATGGGTGAAGTGGCCCAAGGCAAGATCGACCACAGGCGAGAGATCCCTGCGCGTGGACGGGAACTTGCAGCGCTGCAGAGATGAAAGGACGGATCGAGTTTGGAGCCCGAGATAGCCCCTAAACCTTCTCACTCCCACCTGTCAGCACCTACCTACACGAGACACTGCCGGCCGTGAGGCTATCCAAGTTCGACATCCGTTTGGTGATTTGGCAGCAGGAGAGGGCGCCTCAAGAGCCGAAGGACGCCTGCGGCATGAAACATGGCGGAAACGCGCTCCTGAAGGTTAGTCTTCCCACAGTGCGTCGGGCCCCTTTGTCCTACAGCTCTTCACGCGTACTGGCGGACAAATGCCATGTGGCGCGTGGTCACTGTCTGCCGCCAAGCCCAGCTGGGTGAGAGGAGCAGTTCCTGGGCCAGCAGCCAGCTGCGACATTTGGCCGCTGTGGAGCCGCGGGGCGGGAATCGCCATCTGGTTGCGCCGAAGAGCAAGAAGAAGGAAGCCACGATGGAGTTGGTGGTTTTTGTCGTCGTGCTGGCGCTGACAGCGCCCTCGTATCGCCGGCATCGAGTGGTCACGCATAGCAAACGCGATGCTGCCCTGCAGTGTGGCTGCCCAGACGCCTGCAGATCCACCATGGGCGATCCGTAACCATGGCAGACAGGGTACTGCTAGCCCCGCCCTGGCCATATCGGAAATCGGAGACTTCGCATGGTCGCTGTCATCCAGAGCTGGTAGAGTCGTCTTACTCGTCAGCCCTCGCTCGCCCGACCTGCAGCCACACCCACTTCTCAGGTACCCACCATTGTTTTCTCCTCTAGCTTCAACACCCTGGTCCAAGTATTTACAGTCTGTTCGCCGGCGTGGCTTGCGAACTACTTCCTTTTTGCTTCCCACACTGCCCGATGCTCTCCCAATGTAGCGCGACTGCATCACTTCCCGCCCACGTCTCTTTCTGCCCTCCTCCAGCCTGGCTACCATCGGCGACCACACCACCCTCCCCCACTTGCATCCCTGTGAGCATCTGCGCCAGCCGTGAACTGACGTCGAACTCACACGGACGCCATTGCTCCCCTCGCCTCTTATAATTGAGCCTTTCAGTTCTGTCCGTCGGTCCAGTGCAACCGATCCGATTACAATCTTAGCATCCGTCGCACTTTCAGTCCTGTCTCGGACCGAACGCTTCATTCGTCTCTGCATGTACTCCCGCTCGCCCAGTGCGCCCCAAGACACTGCATCGTGAAGAACGCCAGCGTACGTTTAGGCCGTTGAGCTACCGCAACGCAGACGTTAGATTGTTTGAGACCATCTCCTAGGCCGGCCACTACTCCGTCCGACTCGTTGGAACACTGATCTGTTTGCAAGGACTACCCTTCAAACATCTCACGCATAAGCGTCGCCTCACCACCAGCCCATCCCACACAGGGTTCTCCACGCCTGCATCTACCGGACAATTTCGCTGTCACCTAGTGGCTACGTGTTTAGCTGATCCACACGGCGCACACATTTTCTCCAACATTACCGCATCGGGAGGACCAATCCCGGACGTCTGAGCATTGCATTGCAGTCATCTTCCTGCAGGCGGAGCGAGGATATCCTGGTGGCTGGCCGAGGCTCTTGCGCGAGCTTCTTTTCCTGCATCATTGGGCTGCATTGGTCGCTCGTCGACGCGTCAGGGCCGTGTTTATATCCAAACCATCTGGACCTGGGAGCATCTCGTCTTCCAATTTCGGACGTCATACATCTACCACCATTGGCCCGCATCACCCATCAACTCTTTCTGGTCCTCTCACGCACCCCGCCCCAAACCGCATCTCTTCCATCAGTCCGCGCATACGTCGACTACACCTGCGCCTTCGCCTCTCCACCTCTTGCGCCGGCCCTCCACCACCTACATCCCGCAAGTCTGCAAGCTGGCCAATTACGCGACGCCGCCAGTCTCGCCCTCGGGGTACCGGGCTCTCGAACCCCCCTTCAGTCTGCAGTATAAAGGCGGGCTGGTTGGGATGGACAATGACCGCCGGCCACGGCATACTCCCTCAGGTTACGCAAGCCAGCAAGGCACGCTCCTTCCACCACAGGCATCGTATCCAGTGGTAAGCGCACCCGATCGCTTCAGGCAGCCGCCCTTGACAGCACCTGCCCCACCCACATCCGTCCCCTCTTCCGGAAGTCGCGCCAGCTCTCAGGGTTACGGTTACGCTTACGGTGAAGGTGCACAGTTTGGCTCGTCGATTCAGCCCTCTGCCGTAGCCTATGGCGCCCAGGACTATGCCGCCGAGCAGCAACAACAGGCCCAGCGTGCGCCCCAGCAGTACTCGCCCTACGGCCAGAACATCATGTACAGCGTGCCGGGCGCCCAGGCCGCGGCGCAGCCTTCTTCGCAGTATGAGCCTGTGGAACAGTACCAGCAGAACAGGGACTCGGCTATACAGGTCCTGAGCACCGGCTTTGGCGTGGCACAACCCCAATACTATGAGAGCGGGCCCACGAGCGCACCTGCCTCTGCCATCGCGGCGCAAAACGTTCCTTCCCAGTATCCCTCATTAGGCTATTCCGCTCCCCAAGCTCAGGTCGGACGAGAAGCCCTTGCGCCCGCCTTCACTGCCGCTGGCATGACAGACCCCCATCAGGCGCCTTCCCAGGGCGGCTATTCCCAGGGCAACTACAGCGAGCCCCAGGCCAATAGCGGCAACGAGTACGACGACTTCTATCGAAACTACCAGAACGAGCTGAAGAAGACGTTTGAGCATGTCCGTGACGGCCGCCTCGCCGAAGCCGGCACACTGCTCCTCAGAATGTCCGACTGGCTGTTGCACTGGGCCGAGACTTTGGGTAAGTTCCCCGGTGTGCGCATTATCGAACGAGGAACTGAATTGACCGCAGCAGGCCTAGTACGCGACGACGAAACCTACTACCAACAGCGCCTGCAGCTGTGGGAAGAGTTCAACACCTGCTGGCTCTCCACGCTGCAGAAGCAGAAGACCATGACGCAGGAGATGACCACCACGGGCCAGCGACCGCAGCCTCCCAAATCACTCATCGATTGGGAATTCCTCGAGAAGATGGGCACTCAACTTGTCAAGAACTGCGACAGCATGGAGAAGCACGGCCTCGTTGACTACCAAATGGGAGTATGGGAAGAGGAAATCGTAGCGAGTCAGTACCACATTGCCTTCATTGCCTGATCACAATACTAACGTTGCGCAGTGTTGACTTCCTGCATGGACCTCCTCGAAGAAGTCGGCGCTGGTCCATCTGTACAACGACCCACCTCCACAGCGCGACGGCGATGATCTTAGCAAGTTCTAGTCGCGACGATCTTCCTCGTGGCTGATCGCAGTGCCGCTCCCGAGCGCCATCCTGTCAGCGCATTGACCCTCATCTCGAGAGGCTTGCTACAGACCGTCCATGCGCACGCTTATACCCGCACTACGCGCTCATCCAGCGCATTCGAGACGACTTCACTTGCTTCTTTTTGTACATATACTGTTCTCAGGGTGTCTCGTATTGGTTTTCCTTCCACAGCCATTGGGACGCCGAGGAACATCGACCGCTTCTTGCGGAAGTCAATCTGCATCGGTTTTTCCTTCTGTCCAACATTTGCATCCATGGTTTTTCGCAGTCGTCGAGCATTATGGCTTTGAGTCACGTCTTCACTTTTCTTTTTCAGCCTCTTCTCAGGCCATTCTCTTGTTCGTCTTTTGTGTTCGCATTGGGGAAAAGTGGGGAAGGGTTATGGTACGAACGCAATGGCACGCATGGTTCATGTTGACGACATGGATACGTGCATCTACGAGCATCTGTACTTGACTGCTTTTGCTATTGGGTTTTGATGCTGGAACAGATCATCCGGCGCGGGCGCTGAGGATATCTTACGGAGTGTATTATGACGCATGGGTTAATGAGGTGGAAGGACAATCGATAGAGCCGGCACGAATGCATGTGGATACCACCGGATCGTCCTTGCGCCCTCGCAGCTTCCGGTGAATTCGCAACGAAGACACTCGAAGTCTCGACCAGAGAACAACACCTCGTCTCCGCATTGGGCGGCAACGAGGCAGTTCTCCGAGCCTGAGGTGGTAGGGCGGGAACGACAACTGTCATCAACGGTCGGGTTCCCGGGTCCGATGCAACGACGTGGTTGGGCAGCAACTGTAGTATAGAATTTGTACTAGAATTACATGGCTTCATTGCAGACATCCTTGTTCCCGAGGTAAACTGAAGCGCTGTTCTGAAGGATTCTATATGGTGGAGTCGCTCTTCCAAGTTCTGGTCGTACCTTCCCTGGTCCGCAAGGGTATCCGTTCCTTCTCGCCTCACTTTACGCATCCCAACTCGACCCACAGGCGCCATTGCAGCCTCGCATGTTGACAAATGCGAAGGCATCCGCTGCACTTACTCATCATTCGACGCCTTGAGCCGATAAAGGGAAGGCGATCATGCACGGCGACTTGGCGACGCAGTGTTAGCGCCTCACGCATATTTTGAGGCTTGGGCCGTGTCAAAAGCAAGATCTGACCTCCAGCTGGAGCTACGGGAACAGAAAACCGGATCGACGCAGGCGCCACAATCATCGCTAACAAGCGCCTCTAGGTGATCACATCTTATCACAAGGACATTAAGACCTTGCAGCACATCATGGCGCATGCCGGCTATTGAACACTGACGGCGATCTTACGAGATCGGGATATAGGTGCAGCATCTCAATATTTGCAGCTACCCCGCTTGAGTAATTGACACTCGCAGTTTCATATTTTCATCTTCAAACAGGTCCGTTCGCAATTGGGACCAAGCCTTGCAGAGGACGCGGTGGCTATTATCGCGTGAAGCGCTGCCGTCGCACTGCCCCGCTTCCATCATTATTCAATAATTTGCCCTGGTAATATTGATATGCCCTAACACAGAGCGTGCCTTGCGCCCAGGGTACGCACCTGCTTTTGTGATGGGCTGAAGTCATCACTCTCGCGTCTTTTAGCCACCGGGACGCCTCGAGATCCAGCAACCAGATCAACCGCCAATGATTGCGCAGCCGAGGACCCTGATAGCGGGAGACGACCGGCTCGTCTCCCTGGCCCTGGGAGCACATCAGCTCCTCAATTGTACATGAACGCCGAAGAAGCAGCGAGTGTGGACGCCTTCGATCCTGCAGCCACCTTTTGCATCTCGCGATACAGCTTCATTGCATTCGGCTGCACAACTCTCCGCAAGCCCCAAGCGGCATACTTTCTGCTTGCTCAACACGGACACACCCTGGTCGATCGAGCGCATGAGGCTGCCTATCAAGCGTGATGCAAGGGTGGGATCATTGGAAGACCACACTCTGTCGAGATACACATGCGCCCATCTGACTCGTGATCCCATCACGATAGCGCCAGGGGAAACTCAGAAAATGCGATCTTTCCGGCTTCTCGAACACATGGCTACGCAAGGGGGTGTGGAACCCTGCACCATCGCGAGCTGTCAATGCAATTACCCATCAGAATATGCTACCTTGTACAGACCCCATGGGCTGGTAACCATACCGCACTCCTGCTTTGCTGCGCATGATCGCTGCAGAAACGACGGCCGCTTCGCTCAGCCGACACTGTTCTACCCTCCGCTGTCCGTCTGACCACCCTGCCATATTACAAACGACCACGACATGTCGATCGCGGGTTGTTGAGCGACAACAACACCATAGTCATATCTCGTATACGTCGCACGGGCCGCGATATCAATAGGCGATCGGCGCCCACCTACAGATTGACATGCGCCTCTGGCGATCCAGGTTCGGAAACTATAAGCTCTGACATATTGGCGTGGCAGCCACCAGGCACAGGACCTCGTTGGTGTCGTACCCGGTTCTGCAGGTGGATTAGGCGTGCGTTCGGGAAGTCGCATGTTGTACCCGCGTCGCCACATTGCGGTATCCACAAAACTCTCGTTCAGTCAGCAATACGAGACGCTGTCGGCACACTCAGTCACACTGATCGTGTCAGCAACATGAGCCAATGGTGTATTTTGACGACATGATGTATGTGTAAAAGAAAACGATGGCCAATGTTATGTTTCCGATGTGTGATGTATTCTTTTCGAGTAACACGATTTTCACATCATCACACTCAAAGACCCTTTGCTTTTTCGTTGGTGCTATCATCAAAACACTCCATCACAAGAGCATTGGAGGGCTTCAAAAGAGCTCTCAAAGTACATGCTCTCGATAATGTCAATGTAGCGCGAGTTTTCGCAACTGAGCACCAACAAAAAGCTACCAAAACAATTCCATGTATTCGAACAAGATCATCGACCTGCGTCAAAAGCGTGCCAAGCACACCCTACTACGTCCAGCGATTAGCATAAATACCACTCTTCCAACCCTTTCTCTATTCTCTCATCTACCATTTAGGCACTACTTCTGTTCTCCAAAACTCTCACTGGAGCAAACATGTGTGTTCTGCTCGCCGCCTCAAAAAGACGATAGCTTCGTCAGCATGTTTGTTCTGCCATCCTCTAAGCTACCAAAAAGATGCAATGATCCTACCCATGAGAACCGGAATTCGACTTGTTGGCCACTCAATCACTTCAAAATCAGGATCCGAACACATCATGTTGTTGCCGGCTTCGATCAAAACTCTGACTATATGACGGCATGTCTTTCCCAGTTGCTGTGCCTTCATTAACTACAAACAAAACTGTGAACCCAGCTGTACCTTTGGCCGCCAATAGCATATCCGATGTGTATATAAACACTTCAACTGTTACTTCTTATCCTTTTCCCTTACCACAACATTGTCCTCATGTTGTTTACCAAAAGTAGCGCATACTCGGACCATGCTGCCTCTGCGCTGTCTCCCAAAATTAGAGATGATTTGTCACATGAAGCTGCCTGTGGAGTAGCTTTCTCAAAATCAAAATATTTGCTGTCCCTGCCATGATCAGCAGAACTCGGAGAACGTCCCAAAAGCGTGTGTCTAGAATTGGCGGCGCCAGAAAAGGCAGCAAAAGCTACAGGCATGTGTGCAGCGAGACTTGTCATTAATCGCCCAGGTATCGAGAGTACCACAATGTCTTCGCACATGTTGTTGCACTGTGTCTGGATATGAGTTAGTTCTAAGCTACCAGCGAGCATGTGTATAAAGTCTTGCGATTCTGACACCTCTTTTGTCTTCCAACCCACACTCCAAAGTCGGCTCAACCAAAACTACAAACTTGGAGTTGCATGAGAAGATCGCTCCCCTCCAAAAACCAGCATGGGTAGACGAAATGTCCTTCCTCGCTCGCCTTCGTCCCACTCATCTGAGCCAACGACGGCTTTATAAAGCTTCTATACTTCTTTTCCCTTGTACTGTCTTACACTACATTCCAAAGCCTACTCTTTAAAATTCAATACACGAAGCAACATGTGCTGCTGTCTTTTCCTCTCAATTCCATGGGAAGGATCATATGTGTGCGCTCTTTTCTTTTTCTCTTAAAACATCGCATGTTTGACTCATGCGGAGTGTCGACACACCAAAAGTCCTGCGAGAAACGTAACATGACGGAAGTGGCTGTACAAACAATGTCCCATTTGTTTTAATGTCCTCCAGCGTGTTGCGCACACGACACAGCGCATAGCGATCAAAACTAAAAGACATGCAGCTCATGAAGAGGGGCTGTCGCAAAACCCATGGATTGGAGGTTACGCCCCTCTTTTCCTTGGCTTTGTAAGCTTTCCAAAAGCTGTTCTGGATATTATTATGTGAGCACACCAAGTTGCCACGTCCACATGATCACGTTTCGCGAAGAGGCTGGGCCTGGAGACAGCTATATAAGCTCGCCTGAAACGCTTCTTCTTCTCTCTTTCACCAGCATATCTGGAAATTTACTCTTCTAAAAGTAGCTAAGACAGCTCGCATGTGTGTTTTGCCGCCTTCCCGAAACCATCTCCGAGCTTTTGTATGTGGCTTTTGCCTTCTTCCAAAACGAGCGTTCGAGCTGACCTATGTCGGCGGATTTTCTCTAAATCAGACAAAGAAGTGCACATGGGCTGAGAAGGATCTGTTTTGCTTCTGACTGCTATCTCACATTCCAATCCTTCTCTAAAACAACGACGCCACGAACGAATCCTCCGACTGTCAGCCGCTTAAAAAGGATTTCCAAAGTGGGAGTGTCAACTTGGAACGCGTTCACATTTCCGTCTACCCAAAATCCGCATGGATAGAATACGATGATCGCAAATGGTATATGAAAACATTCTTGATCGTAAGACCGAGGACATCTTCCTCTACCCCTGTATCTAAAACATGACCCCAAAGAACCATGTGTCCGCCCTCTTATTCCGATCAAAACCCAACCAAAAATATCCCATGTCGCGCCTGCTCGCCTGAAAAACACTGCAACAAGAACTTCATGTGCAGCTTTGCCGCTCTGTCGTCTTGCATGTCGAGATCGTCAATTTCATCATTAGCGCAGAATGGTATATAAACTCACTTTCTGCGAGAAGCGAGCGAGACACCTTTCCACACTCTGATATGAAAACATCAAACAAAATGTGGCATGTGGCTTTCCTCTTTTTTTTCGACCAAAATCTCCAAATGAAAGTGAAATGTCGCGTCGACTCTCCTCTCTCTTCCAAAATCCTATACGCCGCAACTATGTCTCGGCACGATGCGCTGTATAAATACATCCACGGCAAGATGAAGAGACGACACCTCTACCCGCTTCTTTTATCACAAAAACGAGTCATCAAAGATTGAATGTGCGTGCCTGTCTTCTTCCGTCCAAAACAGAACACCAAACGCTTTAATGTCGAGCGGCATCTCCTCTTCGTCTAAAAGTAAACTACTCGAACCTAATGTCTCCTCCATCTCGGGTTCCCAAAGGCTACCCCGCCTCTCGAAAGTGTCTGTGTTGCTCTTCTGACCAAAAGGATGGACACCAACCTCGTATGGTTTCCTGTCCTGCCTGGAAATGCAAAACTTCCGATTCATGCACCGGTCTCTCGATCCACGTCGTCTATAAATCGACTCTCTACTCTTCTCACATCTTCCATTACCACCACTTCCTTTACCAAAAATCTAAAACCTGAAACGTATGACCTGTGGCGGGGCAATTCTAAAAAGATCATGGAACAGAAAGTATGTCGGCGGCGAGATGAGGTCGTCATTTCCAGATTGCCGCTGTAACAGTAGTATGATTTCCACAGGGTTCACCAAAAGACAGACACTCCGTACCCATGTTCCTCTGGAGAGACTGAACATTGTCATGGGAAGCCATAAGTGAGCGAAGACGAGAAAAGCTACCGAGGCAGCAATGTGCTATAGTCTATAAAAGGGATCTATTGTACATTCTAAAAACGTTCTCCTTTATCTACCCAGTGAACACCGGTTTCACCAAAACCTAACAAAAGCCGAGTTATGTTTGCCGAGCTGCTGCTGTCTGATACGTATCGGTACCATGCTTTGTATCAAAGGTACTTTGGATGTCCTCGACTAAATATGTACATGATGATGACCTTCATCATCGCGTCGATATTTTGCGGACGCCAGCATACGTAGCACATGGCCGTCCAAAACATCGGGATAATGTATGTCGCCGATATTTGCGGCTTCGGACATGTATTAGTGCCTTCCGCCGTGTTTTGTGATCGATGGGCGTGATGTCGGAAGGCTGCACATCTGCTCGCCTATCGATGCTCTTCGGGCGTGCTGAGGTAACGTAGCGAGTATGCGGCTGGCACGTCGCATAGTGCTGAGCATGAGTGATGTCGTATTTTCGGTCGTCCGCTTCACCTCCCGTCAACCTCAAAAGGCTTGACAAACCACGCATGTCGTCCGCTTCCCGCAAGCCTAGCAGAGATCCGCGGCATGTCATTCTCCTCGACCGTCCTCTCTTCCTCAGTCAGCGGGTCTGACCACTCAAGCCACGCCTTATCTTTCAAACAGGCACCCCAAGCCAAACTCTTGCTCGTATACATCCCAATGCAGTACGCACTCTGCGGCCCTTCGTGAAGCGCCAGGAAGACCGCATCCTTGCTTCCGTTTTGCGTGTCGAGATCCTGCTGGCTATCGAACCGCGGCGCCGGCTGACTGAGCGGATGCGGAATATCCAGCCTCATAACCCCATCGTCGAACTTCTTGCTGGCCCTATCCCCCGGCACCGCAGCCGTAACACCCACACTCTGTATAGCGTGCGAGACAATCTTGATGCGACCCGTCGGACTCAGGTACTCGCTTCCATCCAGCAACCCTTCTCTTGAAAACGTATACGCGCCATGTCGAAAAGCAGTCGCCGTGACAGTATCGATACTCGAGTAGACGCCCAAAAACTGACTCGGCTGCGTATTATACGGATAAGGATCGTATTCCAGCGCGAAGAAATTAACAGTCGGCCGAACCACCCCAACAACACTCTGCGGTCTAGATTTCTGCAACTTATTGCGCGGGCGCTCTTTTCTTTCATGTAGCGACTGTATTTTGGGCGGTTTGTGTAGTTTGCCGTGGGGTTTGCGTATAGTAGCGTTCATGGTGGGGTCGCTGGACGAGCGTCTGTAGCTGCTGCGGCGCCTCTTCGTCTCAGCCCGCTCTTCGTATTTAACTTTCGCATAGTTGCATATTGTGCCCAAATCTCCGAATTGGAAAGGGGCCATGATCGCGATTGTTGGTGATGGGCGTCGATGCCGTGTTAGCCGGTCTCCCGGAGGAACGAGTGGTGAGGAGAACCGGCAGAAGGAAACAACGAAACGAGCGAGCGAGCGAGCGTAGGAAACGGAGGCTTTGTGAGCAATGGGAGGAGTTATAGGTGTCGCGATCTTATTCAACTGTTACTGCTGCTGTTTGCTTACTTGGCACCGCCCGCTATGTGGCACGTTTCATGTTGCGAGCGAGGATTAGGCATGCAGCGTGGTTGTTGGCACGGTCGTGTTATTGGTATGACATGCGTCATCGGCGGAGCGACACAGCCTCGACGCTAGCTGCTTACGGGGTCTCTCGACAAATCCTTACTCGGTCCCAAACTCGACGGCTAGAGACATCATGATCCCCGCATGAACTTTGAAGAGTGAGGCAGCGACGTCGAGACTATACAAGGTGCCATGTTAGCTGCTCTGCAAATTGGCCGAACTCTACCGTGGCAACTGTGAACGAGCGACACGAACAATCGCAATCATCAGCTTATCGTCAATGCTACTAAGTTTGACACAATCTCAGGCTAAACCCGTTGAACCGCTTGCACATCATTTTTCCCATCTTTCATGACAATCATTGACTTCACCGCCACGACCAACTCATTTCCAAGCAATCTTGACCCACTCCTCGACATCTGCCCACAGCGTCTCGGGCCTCTCCAATGCCGCAAAATGACCGCCCTTCTCGTGCGCCCTGAAAAACGCCAGATTCGCTGTCCTCGCCGCCCAGGCCTTCGGAACGGGCGAAAGCTCATACGGGAAGTAGCTGTATCCCGACGGCTTGTCCACATATTTGACTTTCTTGCCCTCTCGGTACGTGTAGATTGACGTCGGGTAGCAGCCAGTAAGCCAGTATAGGGTAATATCAGACAAGATTGTGTTGACGGAAGGCGTGGTGGACGGATCAGTCCACGCCATGAACTTCTCACCGATCCACGCCAGTTGCGCCATAGGGGAACTGGACAGTACGAGACCAATGGTGGAAGGCTTGGTGCCGTGTTCAACTGCATAGGCCTTGCCTACTTCCATGAACTCGTTCATCCTCTCCAGACCTTTCTTCTCCGCTGCACTGAGCTCGTCCTCAGGTGAAGAGTAGGATTTGATGTCGACTGCGTGCATGAAGTTGAGATGCATGCCTTTGCACTCAGCGTATGTAGACGCCAGCTCTCGCGCGATCCAAGCGCCGATATCACCGCCCTGGACGAGGTATCCTGATGCGCCAAATCCGAGAGAGAGAAGTAGCTTATGCATGATGCGGGATGTGTCTGCGACCTTCCAGTCTTGATCCAGTGGTGGGTCGGACGACAGAGCGAAGCCGGGGAGAGACGGTACGATGATGTGGTAAGGGAGGGTATCTGGCGTGTACTTCTTGCTCAAAACTTCCATGAGGGGTAGGAACTCCAAGAATGAGCCAGGCCATCCGTGGAAGAAAGCGATTGGGATAGCGTCTGGCTTGTTGGAGAACAATGCGGCGAAATGGACGTCGTAGCTGCTACCGCCATCGTCATTGATGGTGGCCTTGAAGTTGGGGAGAGAGTTGATGCGGTCTTCTTCCTTGCGCCTGTAACGTGTCAATGCAACCATTCCTTTTCAAATCTTTGTCGCGCCTTCGTACCAGTCAAACTTCTCCATCCATTCCTTCTTCGCATCAATGATCCATTGCCGGCTGATCCCAAACTGGCCGTGGCTTCCCGCATTCTGCTTGTTCTCATACGTCTCTTTCGCGACCGGACTCAGCTTGAGCAGAGTCTTGAAGTCCTGCAACTTCTGTTCCTCAACATGCAGCTCGAAGGGTGTGGGCTGTTGTTGCGCGCCTGCTGGTACGGTGCTGAAGGGTTTAGCTGACGTCATGTTTGCTATTGGCTACTATCCACGATCGCAATTGTGAGACCAGGCAAATATTGAATGATCGTTCGAGACCGGCAGCTCTGGTAGTAGCCTTATATCGTCGTTGTGATGTCGGAGGTATAGCCGGAGAGCTTACAAATGCTGGATAGCTGGCGTGAGGTGATGCAGCTGCTACCTAGGTATACACGCGCTAATGCCGAGTTGGGAAGTCGCTATTCTACCTCATCAAGGGCATGATCTGCATGCTTATGTCATGAGACGCCCTCTCATAGGTTACAGTGTATACACATTGCAGACACGGCATTACAAATGCCTGCAGATCATAATATACACGCGTGTGGTGCTGCAGGTTTGGGGTCAAACAGCTTTCTTGAGTCAAAATCACGCGTCGCTGGCAAGCGTAGAACCACTCCACTCCGGATTCTCGTCGGTGATAGTCGGTGATGAAGCGTTGAGTGCACATTCAGTTTCAATGCCCCAGTTCGCGCAATACAATGAAGTAGAAAATGCTTTGAATTAAGAAATAAAACTATTCGCTCATAATCAGCCAGGCACCTCCACCAAAGAACACCGCGAATACCATGAGAGTAAGAATCGCAGCGCCAGCCTTGTCCCCTGTCGTGATAGAGTCATGCTCAACACGCACAGGTCCCACATCACTTCCTGCAGTAGGATCGTTCTCACTGATTCCACCATTATCAAGTCCGACCGGACCAGAAACTTGATCAACAAGCAAATTCTGCATGACCTCTAATGCAGACATTTGCTCTCCAACGCCGACCTCTTTGTCGTTTCCACCTTGCCACCACCTAAGACCACAGCCACCTTTTCCGGGGCCACATTGTTGCGCAGCTGCCACGGCAGAGGCACGGAGTTTCGGCATGATGCGGTCGCGGGTCCAGGGAGCGGCCAGCATCGACCAGCCCATCCAGCGGGCGAGGTAGGCTTTAAAGGATCGTTGATCGTGGTCGCATAGTCCGTTTCGTTCGCAGGCCATTTCGATCATGACGTCTGGGGCTCCTTGCTGTTGGAAAAAGATGTCGGTACCGTTGATAACACCGCCTAGGCGCTCTCGCCATCTGCCTGCTCGTTCCTTTGTTGCGTTAGAATGAGGGTGGAGTTGGATCAGGTTCAAGGAGTCTTACCGTATCACCCTTCGCTTCTGACATGTTCCACAAGGCTGCGGCACCCGCCATGTGGATTCCAGCGTTGTAGGTCCATTGGATGTGGTTCTTTTCCGTGCAGTTTTGTCTCTCGCTGGTACCATCTAGGAAAGGTACATGTTAGCACGTATATCATCTGATACATATTCAGGAGCATCCTTACCAAAGAAATGGTAATCTGTGCTGATGAGACCAACGCTGTACTGCCAATCCCATGCCTTCTCGGCCCACTCAACATACGTCTCGTTGCCTGTGTATTTTGCCAGCCTTGCTGCGATGTTGAAAAAGCATCCGTTGGAGATTGTGTTCTTGTAGTCGAATCCGGGGTTAAATCGGAAAATTTGCCAGTTGAGTCCACCGCCGCATGTTTCGGGATTCCAACGCGGTACCTGTGTGTTGAATACGGCGATGGCGAGTGACAGCCACGACATTTCTCCTTCGACATCTGGAAGCTTGTTTTCCGCCGCTGACATGGCAGCCATTCCCCAGAACGCCTGATCGTCATTCCCTAGTGTTTTTGTCTGGTTCTCTGGCATAAAGGCTCTTGGGATACCGATTTGGTGGACCATCGCTTGCTGTACAATCTTGTTGTATGTGTCGTCGCCGGTGTAGTACCAGTAGTCGATGAACGAGTTCATCATGGCTCCGCATAGCCACCAGTAGTATGGGTCTGGCAAGTTTCCAGGTACATCGCCGGGCTTATCACCAGTGTACCATTCTCTTAAGCCCGCCGCAACAACTTTTGTCGCATCCTTAATAGAGGCTATTTACGTTAGTGGGGTCCGAAAACAGTTGCAGTGAGCGCACCTGGATCGTCAACATTGAACTCCAGCTGCGCAGTGGCGAATGAGGAAAGCAGGCCGACTGCTGCAAAAACAAGGTTCGAAGGTCTCATGGCGGAAGCTCCGGGGTATCACAGGAAAGACAGGTGTTGGGTATTCGGCATGCGTGGATTAACGAGTGCGCCTGAGGCACTACACAGCGAGCGACGTGAAGCGGAGCCTGAGGTTGGTGTGGAGGAAGCGAGGGAAAACGAGAGAACGAACATTCTAGGATGGCGAGTCGTGATGTTATGAAACCCCTTCGGCCGTCAGCCAAGTAACGGCGTTGAGCCGCAGCAGTAGCTGGGCGACAGTGCAACGCTTGGTAGTCATCCTTCGGTGTTGGTACGAGGCTAGGGTTGGATCGTTTAGACTCGTTAAAATGACTACGAAACTCACGATTGGCTTGGCCATCTAGTCTGGCCCTTCAGGCCCTCCCCTATCATTGATTGCGCGCAGGTCCCGGTTGTCGTTGTACATAGGGGGCTGGTGTGCGTAATGCAAGTCGCCAAGTTTGAAGATGGCATTGGCGGCGCTTGGAAATGTCTTGGGCGCCGAGGACTTAGGCCGTCACCACAGCAGCAAGTCTTCCGCGACGTCCGGGTGGCTGCACTTAGATCAAGGCAGTGGCATCGGTTCCTGCGTCCAGGATGATGCGGGGAAGATCAGATGCTTTTCTCCACTCGTCATTGGAGTTGCGCTGTCCGGATGATCGGGTGGGATGCGTGTTGCTAGGGCCTTGGTGTAGCCGCGTATCCGAAACGGCCATACCCGCATACGAGGGAAGATGCATTTCTTTCGAAATCAAGGATTTGCATCGTCGAGATGACAGCTCAAAGCATTGCGTGATCTAAAGTAGCGTAGTGGACTGCGGGGAAGCCCTCACCAACGGTCAGATTACCTGTCATCTCACACCGCTCTACAAGTCACCGATCTGGTGTTTCGCGACCCGATTAGGTTTCCTACATCCTCGTACCTTCCGGCGCGCACATTGAGCGCGCGTGTGCTAACGAAATGTCGTCGGCGAAATTCAAAACATCCTCCAACACCATTGACACGGATTCTACCGTGGTCCTTCATGCGCATACCAACCCTCAAATCTCCTCGAATCGTCGCCGGAAATACCACGCTGTCCTTCTCCATGGATGCAGAAACCTCGACGAGACGGCCATCTTTGTGACCGCCGTACTCCTCTTCACCATGTCGCCTCTCTGAGCGGCAAGTCCCCTCGCAATTGCAATGGCTGTGCACCTTGCTCCTTCATACCTGGACCTTTGGTCCGAGAGGGTTTTGTTGCGTGTCTACTCACTCTTTGGTGAAGACAGACAGATCGATATTTTCAGCTACCGAGCCTTTGACCCGAATGAACGATCTTTGCTTTTTGCCCGAGCTCTCTGGCTCAGGAAAGTGGATGTCACTTTGTGTCTGCTCGCTCTCTGGCGCAGACAGACGCTGTGGTCTTCTCATCTGCGGATCTTTAACCCAACAGAGCGGCGTTTGCTCTCTACCTTGGCTTTTTGGCGAAGGCGGGCAAACCGTCAGGAGTTTGACGGTCTGGCTTGAGCTCAGAAGTGACTGTCGGTATCGATGTCTGGCCGGAATGGGACGATCGTTGTCGTATTGGTGAAGAAACCGAAGGATATAGCGATGAACCGACTATGGAAGTCTACCAGAGTAAACCTTCATGCCTAGGCCGATGTGGATATTCCACGCCTCAAACCGGCCAAGGTGTGGGTGCTCGCGGAGCTCGTCATGTTCCAAAGTCTCGTCGCTTTCTCTAGATTTTGTGGTCGGGTCCACGAGGCCTTCTTGGAAGCTCGAACTTACTGTTCCATGATCCCGCTTATCATGTACTCTTCTTGCTCTCTGATTGCGGGAATACCGTCAAAGTTTGATCGCTTCAAACGGTGCGGGCTCGCCCGGCTCGTTCGCGCTGACGTTTGCCAGGCTATTATTTGGTTGAGACTTGAGCCAGTTATATACCGCCAAGTCAGAGCGCGAGAGGTCATAGACTGGGTGATGCCGGTTGAACGTCAGCGGCTGAGCCGTGGGTAAGTTACCATAAGCAGAATTGCTAGTTCCGATGCCATCCTGTGGTCCTGGATCCTTGGTAGACACGGCTTTGAAAGCTACCTCGTGTACGGCGGGACTAAGTAGACGGTAGTCATCCTGTCTGCCTTCCGCCTCAGTGCCAACTGCTGCAGCCTGTGGATACAGCTCGTGTAGGACCGTATCGTAGTCGGCGAGGATAGACTTGGTATTGGGCATCAAAGTGTCAACTAGTTGCATTGCTGGCAATTTTGCTGACTCGAACGAAGTGTTCCCCGGGATACCGAGCGATTCCGACATATATCCGGAGTCGAACATGGCTGAGAAGGACGTCTGATCAACTTCCACCCTAAGTTGCGGCGCGACATTAGGAAGCTTAGCCTCAGCCTGCTCGAAGTCTGGGAAGACCTGCGACAGAACACCTTGGGCCCAATCCTCTTGTTGGGGGTTTATGTCTAATGTAAGCTTGATGAGCTTCCCGTCATCATCGATCGTAGGTACAACGTAGTCATCGTCGTCGTCACCCTCATCTTGAGGGCCAAGAAGACGATCAACCTCAGCCCAATCGAACTCATACTGATCGGTCTCTGCGACAATCTTCGTATGTACCGCGTCGAAGAACTTCTTGTCATCTTCAGGCATGCCGGTCAGCTCGAGCGGGCGGCCGTACCCATCGAGCATGTACCCTTCCGCCATCTCGGTATCGATCGCAAGCTCGGCTTCAGAGAAAGGCGAGTGCGTTAACGAGGGAGTAAGTGTGACAGTGGACGCGGAATCGCTCTTCACAAGGCCGGCTTCGTATTCCAAAAATGGCGACTTGCCCCCGATCTCTGGCATAAGTTCGTCGAGAACATCTGGCCGGTCGATATCCGCGCAACTATCAGCTTGTGAAACGTGGTCGTCGCAGTCGAACTGGGCCAGGTATTCGTAGCCGTTGATGTAGTTGTAACTTTCGTCATCCTCGTACATGGCTTGACGTTCAGCAACGACTGTCATGATCGGCTCGCTTTTTACACTTGTGGTAGCTTCGGCGTCTCCGAGGTATCCCACAGACAGACCAAATGTAGCAGAGACGCCCTCTGTATGCGCCGCTGTCGACAGAGCTACTAGATGCGGCTCGAAGAATTCTAATGCTTCCTCAAAGCTTGCAGCTGCTTCGACCCCATTGTCATCTAGAGTCTGGACAAAAGATCTGTGGTCGCAAGGCAGACTGTTCAAAATCTCAGTGATCCAAGGACACAAGTCTTCTGCCGGGAGATCTAGGCTTCGCGTGATAACGTAGTCGATTACAAACTGCCCAACGGTGTAGGCTGGTGACTTCCATTCACGAAAGACAGACATCCCGTCTCTGATATGCTTGAAGTCATCTTCCGTTGTCAGCCAACATGTAGAGGCCACTGATCTGCTAAGGCGCTCGTCGTCTTCGTGATCGTCTTCGAAGTTTCGCTCCATATCGCCTCCCTCGGGCTCTCGGGAAGTCTGCTCGACAGGCTCTTCGACGATTATGTCCAAAACAGGCTCGTGACTTCGACCCATAGGCGTCGCTTTGATAGCTGGTGGAATCTCACACTTATATTTATCTCCATTTTCATCGCCAATGTTCAAATCAGCAGTCGGCTCGTTAAGGTGGGTGAAAAGGTTCTGTTCCGCTGGTAATAATGAGTCCGGATTAACGATTGGGGCACCGAAAACAACGGAGAGAGACTTTGTCTTTTCGACAATTGGTGCAACGAGCTGTGTGATTTGCTCAGCCGAAGACGAGTTGGGCGTCTGATGTGTGAAATCTCTTCCGAAGCCAGCGCCTTCATTGAACTTCGGAGCGCACGCAGGATTTGGTGCGTCAAAGGTGCTCTTAGCGAAGCCAAAGTTGAACCTCGGTGTATCGGGGAGCTGTGCATTTGGAGCGGACTGTGGTGGCACGGAAGTAGGATGGGCACTGGCAATCCTCGAAACCGGATTACTAAACGTGAAGCCGCCGGGTGGTGGAAAAGGCCTCCCTGGCACCGATGCAGGAAGCCCAAAGATGTTGGTACTAGCCTGCTCTGGAATAAGAGCCGGTGGTGCAGCGACCTCAGGAGCTATAGTAGCCTTCTCAGCCAAGTAAGCCAACTCAAAGTTCTTCCGTGTAGTCTGAGATTTTGGGAGAAGCTTGGGACGACGAGCACTAGTTTCGAGTACCGGAGTGTGAGGAGTCGATGGCTTCGAAGCAGTGGACTCGGCCAGCACCGAGGTGTTTTCCTCGCGGACTGGCGGCAGTGCGACCGGCAGACCCAGAGCCATACGCGTGGCCAAGTCGAGATCTAGCATTTTCTCGGAGAAGTCTTGGTAGTTCTCGGTCAAGTCGGATAGTATCTGGTCCCAACCCGTCGTCTCGATCTCGCCGATGAGTTGAACGTACTGGTATGTCTGCCAGATATCAGACCATGGTTCGGGATCTTCATCAGTGATGTCGCGACTCTCCAAGGCCAGGAGGCGAGCAGCGCGCTCGGGCGCTGATAACGACGGGAGAACGTCTAAGAAGACGGCGTTCCAGAAGTGCCACTGGGTAGTAGAAACATGAGCGGGAACGTTGAGCGTTGCAGCCGTCTCGACTGTAGCCTTCAGCTCCAGCCAGCTGACCAACTTCTTTGCCTCTTTGCGCTCATTGTATACACGTCGAAGCCGCGTCTTGATGTTTTCTCCAGAATATAAGGCAGACGTCTTCTTCTGCGTCTTCTTCGAGATAGCGGCCACCTGTTCTGTAGTGCTGGTGGTGGGTGCGGCGATGGGCCCTTGAATAGATCGCAGTTCGGCAGTATCAATTGATGCAGGGTGATCATCGTCGTTATCCACAAGGCAATCGGCGCAGTCATACTCCTTCTTATTCCAGATGAATCGAGTCGTCGAATCCTGGGCAAGAAGGGGGTTCGAAAACGGTCGATTTGGCTCTTGGCAGTGAGAGGGGTCGAGGAAGAGGTAGACCATGTTGTAGAATCCGGCGTAGCGCTGGATGTCACCGGGATGTTCGGTACGCATCATATCAAGAGCGGCGTTCTCTAGAAAGACCGACGCGCTCTTCTTGTACTTGCGTAAGACAGTGGCCTTGACTTCTCCTAGCAAAACGCTTGACGACGGTAATGGGCGGCTCGACATCGTAGTAGCTATCGGTGATTCGCGTGAGTATGTAACAATTATGTGGCGAACGGATCGATTACCTCCGGTGTATCGCGTGTGAGTAGAGAGTGCAGTGCAAGCGGTTGGAGACTGTATCGAGTGGGGGTGGTAAGGCGGAGCACGGACCTTCAGTGAAAGTTCGGACTGGGAGGAGACCTGCCTTAGCGCGCTGGGGAAGCCGTGAGGTTCTGGAATGAGTGGGAAAGAGCGATCTGAGTGGCGTTTTGAGAGTGCGAAGAGGGCGTAAGATCAATTCATGAAAGAAGGTCAAGAGACGATGTCGAAAAGAAGGCCAAGAAGCGTCGGCGCCAAGGCCGGGGTGGGTGTAGGGAGGACACGCGCCTTGAGAATCTGCCCAGATGGGAAGGAGAGACACTCAATGAATCAAGGAACTGTGTCTGCTTCACTGTTCTAATCATAAACTCTCCGAAAAGCAATAGTACAGGAGCGTACATAGGAACATACGTCGGTGACATTGGGGTATTGATGCTAGGAAAATTGACTGGGTATAGTAGGGGGAAGCGCGCGTACTTCATCGCTGTTGTCCTCAACAATCTGCGTCCACCCTCTTTTGGTCGACCATCCACTTCCGGAAAGCTCGTGCCTTACTTCCTGCGCCTATACATGCCGTCGCATCCAGATGGCTAGCAATAGAGAACGCTTCTACGATACGTAGTGCCCCCACCTCATCGACTTCATCGAAAGGTATCAAATCCAGGAATTGCCGAAGCGTAATGGAGCCCAGCTTGACTTGCGACTGGACAATGTAATCGACGCTAGTAACGTCCATGAGGCTCAGTGTTGTTCGCATAACTAGATCCCACCCCTGACCAGCAGAACATTGTCGAGCGTAGAGCTGCTCTGATGCTGCCAATTGTACGAATGCCCGAGTAATCGCATCTTTGGTAGCCGTATGCTTTGGTGTAGTTTCCAGTGTTTCTAGGAAGTCGTCTAGCGAGCCAGTTCCTATGAATGTATGCCGGTGCTTGTACTCTAGATCCCGTTCTTCTGGAGTCAACACGTCTACGCTCGTGGTATAGTAAGCGGTATCAATGCCAGACGTTCGCTTTGTACAACTTTTGACACCGGGCTTTCCATATGGCTGGGTGGCGCTGGCCTGGTTTGCGTGTGTGTTGACTGGAAGGTTCAGAGAGACCTTCCGACGGTGTCTTATTTTAGGGGCGTTATCTGTGGTTTCCTTTGAAGAATTTGCCTTGAACAACAGCAGTCCATCGTTTTTTCTTGATCTTGACCGAAGCGGGATTTGACGCGTTTCAGTAACGTCGAAGCTTGATTGAGAAGAGACGTATCGACGATGCCGAAGAGGGCGTTTAGCGACAGGATCGATTTTGTGCTCTGCCATTTGGGGAGTCCAGGTGATTGACACTCCTTCCATCGAGGCGTCGTTACAAGCTATGTACGCACTGATGTCTTCATCGCATCCTAGCTGACTGGATGTGCATACAGGTGCGTCTTCGAACAAGGTTGTATCTGAGGTCGGGGATGCTGTATCACTGGCGTCTTCAGGGTGTGGCGTCGGAGGAAGAGATCGCGGGGCGGATGCACTCATGGCAGGGAAGCAGAAGGTGGTGGAAATCTGGTACTCGTAGTCGGTTGTCCCTTTCCACGCCTTTGTGACAGTGTCGCTTGCAGGCAAGCCGAATCCGCCAGCACATGGTTTTTGTGCAGCGTTTGCTCCCGTAGCCACCGCGCCTCTGTCTGCGTTGGGTTGCAAAGCCGCCAGAACAGTACTGCCAGTGCGTTCGCTCGTTAACATTGGCCTCCAAACGCCCGGCTTGCGGAGATGTCCTATCGAAATTGTGTGTCAGCTTTTGTATAATAGACCTAGCATCTACTCTGCATCCGACCGGGACTTACTAGGTGCTGTACTAATCTTATCCAAAGCGATGGTCCTGACGCCGACTGCGACTGTGTCGCATCTCTCGTTCGCGGTCGATGTGACGAGGGATTGTACATGATTCAACGCTGGCTGAGCTTGCGCCTCCGTTGTTTGCTTGTCTGGCGTTTGTACAATGGCGGTGCTTGGGAATTCGACTTGATGCTCCGGGCGAGTGCGATTGGCAGCGTCACAAGATGGCTGTTTTATTCGGCGCAGGTATCCGTTTGCGATTGCACAGCAAGCGACAGTAGACGGCTTCATAATGGCTATGAGTCTGGAGAGGGTTCGGACGCATATGACGATTGCGCGCAAGCGGTGGTGGGGCGGTTGTTGTGGTCGGGTGAGGATCACGCGTATCAGGAAAACATGGCAACAGACGATTGCGGGTCCCACTCTCACCAGCCCGAGTGACTTCAGACGATCGAAAATGATTAGGAGGATTCGCAATGCGTAGTGCAACCAAACAATGTACACCATTGCTGTGTCGATAGGCGCATTACGGAAGAAGGAGACCCGGCCAGCGGCGATGTTAGCCTGTAGTGTGATTCTCTTGAAGTCGTATACATACCTTGCTATCTCGATCGATAGCAATACAGGATCGCCGAGGAAGACCAGTGGTGTTGTAATGAGGATGGCGCCAAGTGAGATGTTGTTGTAACCACTACCACGTGGCGACCGACATCTGTGGAAGGAACGCAAGGCAACATGACTTGACAAGACATGCAACAGAAAGAACGATCACAGGAATGTAGAAGAAAGACAAAAGTATCAGCCGAACTCTTCTCTTTCGTTAGAAGGCTGTATCTTCAGGCACCTCCTCCTCTACCCTTTGTGCGCGCTACCCGGACACTGTGAGGAACAAACTTCAGTGCAGACATGCTAGAAGCCAGACTGTCCATGGAATCGGCCGGCTGAGCAGTAGTGGCTGTCTTTGAGGCAGTGATACCTGCTGCGTCTTCTCGTGCAAGTCCGCGGCCTCCGAATCCTCCACGCCCGCGAAGTCTGGTGGGGTAGCGACGCGTTTCTCCTTCTTCCTGAGCTTCTTCGTGATCCATCTCCATAGTGTCACCAGTGCTTGCGCTGGACTCACCTCTCCGCCTCCTTGGAGAACCAGCAGCGCCATTCGTCGAACTCATTGTCGAGCTTCTTCGTCGGTGAGAGGGTATTAGCATGCTGCTTCGGCGATCGATACCGTCTTTTATAACGATGAAGTCGTACTCGCGAGGGAACTGGTGCTTATCAATGCAGTGGAGGCGGCGCTTCTGTGGCGTGCTGCACATGCGATCGCAGTCTGGTAAAAGACATGCATACTGCGAGCTATCAGCTACAGTGTCCTTGTGGAGGCGCTCGTACTCCGCATACCTCACCAGTCTCACTCCAAATGGATAGGCGATCTTGTCAAGAGGAAGGAACCACTCGGGAGATCCGGAAAGGGAAGGAGCAAACACGTGACAAACAACGTGAGGAAATGACCTACCGTTTTCTCTCCCTGGTCCCGCTTTGCAGCATTGATAGGATCGTGATATTCTGCAATATGCAGATGTAGAAAGTGCTGATCCGGAAAGTTCTTGTGGCATTCGCTGCATCGGTTCATGTGAACTTGCTGGTAGTGCACATCGTGGTCTTCAATGGAATTGAACGCAAGCGGTTCGTGCGGAGGCAGTGAGCACTTCATGATGATGGGTTCGTCAGAGACGGCAGATTCGGTATCTAAGTGGACAATCTTGACGTCGGCCGATGTCTCACGCGAGTAGGGTGTGCTGTCTGGTGACGAGGAATCGCGGTGTGAGCGCTTGATCCCCATTGTATGTTGATTGGGGCTGATTGTGACTGTGACGAGGCGTAGATGAAAGGGGCAGTACCTTTTACCGGGGAGAGTGCCGTCTCGCAGGGCTGTTTCACTTGGGCGTTGGCTGTGCGGTGAAAGAGAGAGGGTTGGTAGCCAGCCAGGCCGGGACGTGGTACCTTAGCTCCGAGACTGCTGCGCCCGCTAGTTCTCGCGACTCATCCACCAACCTCACTTTCTCGCACCTCTCACCACGGCCATCGCCTCCGACTCTGACGCCATAGCTCCGCGTCTTGGGCGCTGTTTGCCTCCGAGACCCTCCCGCTCGCTTCTGTCCTTTACGCAGGGCATACCCCCTCACCATAAATGGAGCACGCCAGCCACAACGTCCGCCGCCTGCTCCGTGCCTTCGTCTGACCTGCCCGCCGACCGTGGGGTCACATATGAACGTCGCCGGCTCCTGCACATAGAAGGCATGGCCGCCAACACCGAACAACTCGACAGGTGCGTCATTGCGTCATTCCGGTCATGTCGGCCGGGTGCTAATAAAAGTATAGACGGGCGAAGGCGATCGAGAAGGACCTGTACAAGCGCGCTGATGGCGGCTCTTCGTGCGCCGAATTAGCTGCGGTACTGCAAGAGTAGGCATCGTTGCCACTTCATACCGGCGACAACTAATGTCCGACAGGTACCGCGCCGCCTGCGAGGCCCTTATCTTCTCCAACTTCGAATACGCATCCGCCCGCGAACTCCAGACGACGCTGTGGAATGCGCATCTGAAGGTCAACACCAAATTCAGGCAGGAACATAAGCTGGTGCGTCACCACGCGAGAGAGCACGAGAGGCATCGCTAACACCCGGCAGCTCAAGCGATCCAAGGACCATGTTGTCGAGATCCGCAAGTTCCAAAAGACCTATCTGCAGTTTATCAAGGCCAGCCAGCGCTTCTACCGCCAATACATACTGAACCTCGACACTCAGTTCGACGGCATCCCAGAGCTGCGCAAAATCGCCCAGAAATGGAAGGATGATAGTAAGCACGCCCGGTGTGCGCCCCGCGACTTTGCTGATAAGAGAGCAGCCTCCAAGTCCTCCCCGCGCCAGCGCATCGCCGCGAACCTGAAAACGCAGGTCCTCATCTCTTGCCACCAGACGCTCATCCAGCTCGGCGACCTTTCCCGCTACCGCGAAACCGAACTCGTCGAGAAGAATAAGGACCGCAATTGGGGCCCAGCCAAAGGCTACTACGACCTGGCCGCAGAGATATACCCAGATTCCGGACATGCGCCGAATCAACTCGCAGTAATCGCCCGCGAGGACGGCGATCACTTCCGCTGCGTATACCACCTCTACCGCTCGCTAGCAAGCAAAGAGCCCTACCCGTCGGCCAAGGCCAACCTCGCAACCGAGTTCAAGCGCGTCATAACTGCATGGGACAATGGGCAGCTCATCAACAACCACAAGTCAGCCGACGGTAACACCGGTCGGGCTTTGATTGCTTGGTTCATCAGACTGCACAGCAAGCTCTACAAGGGCGAGGAATTCGCGGCGCATGATGAGTTGGAGGGCGAGGTGCTCAGCCACTTGGCTATCGAGCTCAAGGAGCGCCCGTTGGACTCCATTCTGACCAAGATCATTCTCATCAACATGTCAGCGGAATATTTTGCGACAGTGCAGTTGCAGAGTAAGTTGTCCACCCTTCACACGCTAACTTGGCTAATCGTAACAGGCGAAAACCCACCCCCGAATATTATGCGCACCTATTTCTACTACCTTCGTCTGAACGTCAAGACATTCTTCATCCTACTACAAGTCTTGCAGCCGGAGTTGGACCGCCTTTCCGAGGGCAACGATGTGACGCACCAGAACGGCGACCGCGCGGCCCATCTATCCGACAAGATTACAGCTGTGGCACGCCGCATTCTCCCAGGACTTCGTCTATACAGCACCTGGTTCACGCGGTACTGGAAGGTACTCAACGCCAATATCGCCGATACCTTGAATCCTGTCGACGTCCAAGAACTCTGGAAAGCCTACGCTGCTACCTTGTCTCTTCTGGCCTCGAGCTTTCCCGTCGACCAACTCCCCCAAGAAGACTACATGTTGGAGGAGGATACCGATACGATTGGTTTTGAGCCGCTCATCTCCCCGGATACCATGAAGCTCTGGTATAAGGGGGATGTAATGAAGCAGAAGTGGACTGAGCTGGAGCGCAACCACCCCAACGTCGAGATGCTTATGCGAGTGAAGGACTTGCTGATCGACGGTCTGCTCCTCACGCAGATTGACGATGCACCACTAGACTTGGCGGGCCCGCGATTTATCTACCGAGAAGAAGGATTACCATCGGAGCTTCTGGCGAGCCCAACGACCCGGCCTGATGGATCTCCTGTTCTTTCAGTCCAGGCCACTGATATACCTCTGTTCAAACACACAGAGGCGCCTATTCCAGACGACCAGAAGTCACACTCCGTTGCGGCAGCTTCCGAATCTGCATCCACTACGCTTGCTAAGGACAATGCGATGCGCAACATGGTGGACGACCTAGTAGGCGACGAGACCGGACTGGACCCTTTAGTTGAAGAAGACGAGAATATCCCACCTACGCCACCAGAGCAGACATTCGATGACACGGCCGTTGTCAACGACAACACGTTTGTGCCAGGAGCATTGTCGATCAACGACTTGGTCAACTCGGTTAGGAACTACAAGCCTTTGTCCCCTGCTCCCATGCCTGCAATGCTCTCCACGCCGATGGGTAGGTCGGGTTCTACGTCTTCCATCCGTCAGCCACCAAACCTACCTTCTGTGCCAGATGGTCAGTGGAACTCCAACTCCATCTGGAATCGCACGCCAGGCCCGGCTTCTCCCTCTATGCTAAACACCAACGGCCTTGGCAACGATCTCCGTCGACCTTCGATGAACGATAAACCCCGGATGTCTGGTCATGTGCGAGGGGATTCAGCAAACTCGCTTCTAAGCGTCGAGACTGGTACTCCTACTGCTACTAGAGCTCCCAGTGGTATCGGCAGTGGCGCTGCATGGGGAAATCACGTCAGCAGCCCCTCGAACTGGGGATCGCCATATGGCAGCGACTTGAACAACAACCACCAGTATGGATACGCGAATGGAGCAAACATGGCGAGCCCGCTTCTGTTCAGCTCCTACCGGGGCAATGCCGAGAGCTCCTGGGGGCGTACTCCTCCCAACGGCCAAGGCGGCTGATCTAATGCCAGCGCAGCCGTAGCAGGCTGCTCAATGCTGTCTTATCATCAGTCGTTACCGTCGCTAGACATACGGTTCGCCAGACTACCAACCTGGTTACTACAAGACTGTCGTGTCGGAGTTGAAGAGCTCCGTTGGATGAGTTATGAGCGAACCCTCCAACCAAGTGAGTGTGGGTGCTCTTCCGCATACGGCATGTGTGCTCCCATCATGCTTCGCTTGCGTGCCATGACTTGTCCAGAGCACCATCGAAGATCAAGGGAAGGTAGTTCAATGGGGCGATTTGCTTTACAGACTGAAATTATTGCGTTATTGCATGGGTTGGTCCTGCAGACCAGCCAGGCTATGGTCTGGCTCGAGAAACGAATTATCTTCCAGATGACCAAAGGCTTTGAGCTTCTGGGTCGGAGATGAGTCTAGTCTCAACGTGTCATGCCTGGTCTGGAAGATCTACTTTACTTTATAGATTAACAAGGAGTTTTGCGTATGACCACAGGCCTTATAGTTGCTGTGACTTCAAGCCATATCCCTCCAGGATGCCTTCCGTCGTATGCACGGCAAGATGCTCCACCCGGCTGCACTTACCTTGCTCGATTCGGGACTTTACGTGTCGGTGCAATTGTTAGCGCGGAGCTTGCTGCCCCTCGCTGTCCGAAACCCTGCCCCACATTCAGCACTTTCACTCCATTACGACACCAACGTCTTTTATTACACACACAACAAACACAATGCCTGGAAACTACGAACTATTCTGCCTCGAGAACCCGCTTCTGGACATCCAGGGTGTCGGGTAAGTCTATCGGCCTTTAGCTAGAGTCGCAATGCTTTGCAGCAATTGCGGAAGAGCACCAGAGTGAGCTTTTGCTAACAGCTAGCAGTGACCAGGCTCTCCTCGACAAGTATGGCTTGAAGGCCAACGATGCGATCCTCGCCGACCCCGAGAAGCACATGGGCCTGTACGAGGACCTTCTCCAGAACTACAACGCCGTCCTGATCGCTGGTGGTGCCGCCCAGAACACTGCCCGTGGTGCGGCTTACATCCTCGAGCCCAAGTCGGTCGTATACGTTGGTTGCATCGGCAAGGACAAGTACGGCGAGACTCTCGAGAAGATCTCTGCCGATGCTGGCGTCAAGACCGAGTACCTCTACGATGAGAAGACTCCCACTGGTCGCTGCGGTGTTGTCATCACCGGCCACAACCGCTCCATGTGCACCGATCTTGCCGCTGCCAACAACTACAAGATCGACCACTTGAAGGAGGAGCGCATCTGGAAGCAGGTCGAGAACGCCAAGGTCTACTACGTTGGTGGCTTCCACTTGACCGTCTGCGTACCAGCCGTCAAGGCACTGGCTGAGCACGCTGCTGCCAAGGACAAGGTATGAAGACCATGGGTGTGTTGAGAAAAGATTAGTGTGCTAACAGCTTTCTAGCAATTCATCCTCAACCTTTCCGCACCCTTCATCTCGCAATTCTTCAAGGACCCTCTCAACGAGGTCCTCCCTTACGTCGATATCGTCATCGGCAACGAGACCGAGGCCGCCGCATTCGCCGAGGCACAGGGCTGGGAGACCAAGGACGTCAAGGAAATTGCTAAGAAGCTTGCCAACACACCCAAGCAGAACAGCAAGCGACCCAGGACTGTTGTCTTCACCCAAGGCACCGACCCAACCATTGCCGTGACCGCAAAGGAGGGCGGTGACGCTGACGTCAAGGAGTTCTCCGTACACGCCATCAAGGAGGAGCAGATCAACGACACCAACGGTGCCGGTGACGCGTTCGCTGGTGGTTTCGTCGCTGGTATCGTCCAGGGCAAGCCGCTCGACAAGGCCATCGACATGGGTCAATGGCTTGCCAAGCTCAGCATCCAGGAGCTGGGCCCTTCATACCCCCAGCCCAAGCAAACTTACAGCAGCTAAGCGCTCTTCACACTGAGTGAGCGCTGAAGCTCGTGTATTTCAACAATCTACGAGGGCATGCCATCGCGAGCAGGTTCGTGCTTGCCCGTACCTAGCGACTGCACATCGATGTGCGCAGCTAGGTATAGGCTTCGTCGAGGCATCATGGAGGTGTTTCTGGCGTAAGACAAAAAAGTAGAATCTGGCCTTTCAACAGCCGGAGATAGATACCCTCAGCTTTGATGCTGCTAAATGAATGAACAAATGAATAAATCAAGACAATAGGTATTCTATGGATTCTACGTTGACCTCTTACGAGACGCTACTGGTCGTCGCGTCGTCAAAGTAGTAAAGCCTACAACTAGTATACCTTGAACTCCGCAATCCTAACCTTCATCCCCGTCTTAGGCGTGAAAACAACCCTAACCCTCTGTCCCTCAACCTCCTTCCACTCCGCCTCCGTAATCCCATTCGCAACAACATCCCCATACACCGCATCCTCCGCATCCGTCCACTCCGTACCATTTCCACCACCAGGCACCTGAATCTTATAGCTCTCCGGCTCCGCAAACCCTTGTTCCTCATTCGCAAAGAACGCCAGCTCAGCACTACTCGTAGTAACGGATTTGCCAAAGTCGATCTGGAACCAGATGGACGTTCCGTTGCCAAGGGGGGAATCCCAGCCGTTTTTAGCATCTGGCTCGGTGTAGAACCAGATCCGGCCGTCGATCGCGGGGTAGGTGGCTGACTGGCTGGAGTTACCGACGGAGGCTGACGCGCGGGGGTAAGGTGTTGTAGAGTTGAGTTGGATAGACTGAGCGATTTTCCTGGTGATAGCCGGTGGGTCCTTCCTCTCCAACTCAACGGTAACACGGCTGAGACTGGGACTTGACGCAACGACCTTCCCGTCGACTTCGACGGTTAGACCCGTGCTATTGCCGCCGTAGTGACTACCGTCTTTATCCCATTGCACGGCGATTTCGCGGCCGTGGTACATGATGCGTTCGGCGCGGAAATACGTCAATTGGGCGGCTGATGCCAAGGGGGCTACTTCTAGTACGTCGTCGGAGCGAGGTCGTATGCCAACGAGACCGGAGAGGACGAGGTCGTTGAAACCAGAGTGGAAGTAGTGATGTGACCGCTTGAGTCCTACGATGGGCAGGCCGGTGTCGGGGTAGTAGTCTTCTTCTAGATCTAAGATGTTCGTAGAGGGGTTTCGGTGGAGCTGTGCGTATTGACGGAGGAGGTTTGTGTAGTCATCGCTGTTGATGATACCCGTTTCCTTGCCCTTTTCGTAGTGATCGAGGAAGTTGGCGAGACCGGACAGGACTTGTGTCATTTGAAACGGCCACACTGGGCCGTTCCATTGGCATTCTGGGTTGGGCCCTTCGTACCGGTACTGCCGCATGTAGTACTCGTAACTGGGTTCTACAGTCCTTAGGCCGGCTTCTCCGCGTAGTTTATCGGCGTCGAGGATGTGAGCCCAGGCTTGCGCGTAGTCTGCGTTATCGTCGGGTAGATCGTGGGTCCAGGGGACCATGCCGACGAGTTCGCGGCCGCGGATGGGGTCCCAGTAGGTTACGTTTTCGTTGTCGACTTGGTAGCGGTCGATGAAGTGGGAGAAGGTGCTGTTCCAGAGAGCTTCCTGGACGCGGTTTTTCAAAGCTTCGGCGCGGCTGTTGTATGTATCAACGGTGCTGTTCATAGACCCGGCTAGGGATGCCATGTTGGCGATAGCAAGCGCGTTGGCATATTGGTAGCTGTTTATGCTGGGCCGAAAGGAGTCGCCGCCGAAGAAACCGTCGTAGCCGCCTGATGAGTCGATGGATGAGATTGTGTATTCGGTTGCGTCGCGGATGGGTTCGACGTAGTAGAGCCCCTTTGACGTGTCGAAGGAATCGTCCCAGGCGTCGTATACGCGCGTCATATCGGAAAGGCGCTTGATGGCGTCTTCCTTTACGCCGTCGACGAGGTAGCCTGCCCAGACTGCTGCGGCCATGCTCTCGGAGAATTGGCGACTGTTGCTGTCGGCGCTGTACATGAAGGTCGCGTAGTCTTCTTTGAAGCGGCGGTCGCGACACCATCGTCCTTCCAGCAGATGGAAGCCTGTTGCATCGTTTAGACTTGCAAAGGGTTTAGTCTGCCAGCCGACGTCGTCGAGGAATTCAGTGGAAATGTAGCCGTAGGCACCGAGATCGCGTTGGTGAGCACGGAAGATGGACCAGCGGTAGTAGTATACATCAGTGATGTCCTGGTCGCTCGACTCGAAAAGAGGAATGCGGTCACGGTACCATGCTGCGTCGTTGCCGTAGTGCTTATCCACAATAGCGTCGACATCGAGGAGTGCGAAACCCAGTTGGAACAGAGGGATGAAAGCGAGTGAGCTATAGAGCTTCATGATGGGCAGATGGAATCTGTAGTAACAATCTCAAACAATACCATACCTTTCGCCCGTAGCGATCCCCTTCCTTTACATAGTCTGTCCTCCTCTTTACGATTAAGTTTACCGCGCATCCCATGATCCGAATGCGAGGATCCTCGTCACCTTCGTTCTTCTCCAGATTTACATTCGTGACGTGCGCCGTGCATACTGCTAGCCCGTGCCATCAGTCGCTCTCGCACCGCGGAGTATTTCTGCAAAAAGCATGGAGCATTCGTATCTGGCATCGCGAATCAACCGACGACGGTGACGGCGCCTTTCCGAGCCAGGTTCGATATGAGGAGCCCCACTTCTTCCCCGCGATCTGTGAGATCATCACGGAGAGAATTTCTCCGTCGCAACGTTACACAAGATTTAAAGCTGGTTGTATAGAAATTGTTATGCAGTATTCAGCCGGTGCCGCGGTTGTTGTTCGTGTTCGTGGGGTGAAGATCAAGGTAGTAGACCAGGCTCACGGCGTCTGGGGTAAAGACCGGGTTCTGCGATTCACGACCATGCGCTAATGTGCCTAACTTCAAGTATTGCTCAATTAGAATACTAAGATAAGAACATTCAATTAGATCGTATTCAGCCAGCCATCGCAGCTATACGTGCATCCCGTGAAATCATTATTCGTATACGTTGATCATCATAATCCATCATTCCGTCAAGAAATCAGTATGGTGTGTTGCCCTTCCTAATAGCCTCCCAATCCGTTGTGCTCTGACCCGGTGCCGGACCAGAATGTTCGTGGAGCCCATGAATGGCAGGGTTACCGTCTGTTCCGCCAGCACCGGTGCCGAAGCGCCCGGTGTTCATGGGCAGACCAGTGTGTGGCTCAGTGACCGTGTTGTCGCGGTCTAGATCCGAGACGGGATGCGCACCGTGGACGCCATGCTGAGTTTCGCTGTGTGTACGTTAGAATTGGTCAAAGTTGTTGGAACGAAAAGAATGAGCTTACCGATCGCCTGAGATCATGGTTGGGTTGCCAATCGGACCATCAACACCCATGTGCTCCCTCTTTCCTACCGAACCAGTCGACTCGGTCATCTGCTGGTGCTCCATAGCCTCACGGGCAGGGTGACCTTTCGGTGGGTCCTTGTGAAGCAGGTGCTTGCCCTTCCAGCGCGGTGAGTCGGGTTGATCATCGCCATAGTCTCTGGAGTGTCTAGGGCTGTAATCGCGAGACTGGCGCGGTGAAGATTCAGGACTGGCAGTCGACTTTTCTTTCTTGGACTTGTCACGGTGCAAGAATCCAAGAAGGCCGTGCTTCTTCTTCTCCTCGCCTTCGTTCTCTTTCTCAAGCTCCTTCTCACGGTGATGTTGCTCCTTGACCAGACGCGCTTGCTCTTTCTCGTGTTCCTTGGCCAGACGATGCTCGTCTTTCTCGTGTGCTGCGACGGCCTTGTCGTGCTTGTGCACTTCTTTGTCGTGCTTGTGCTCTTCCTTGTCAAGTCTATGCTGCTCCTTCTCGCGATCATGGGCAATCTTTTTCAGACGCTCTTCCGCCTCGCGTTCGTCTTGGTTCTGAGAGTTGATGTAAGCTGCACCACCTAGGCCCGCTGCACCTGCGGCGCCACCCATAAGAGCCGCGTTGCGCTTATCGTGACTGTCATTCACCGGAACTGCCCCAGGTCCCCAGGGTTGAGATGACATTTCCTGGGTATGCGTGTTGTGTGGTGCGATGGTACCTGAGGTTGGGTACGATGCGCCTGTGCTAGTCTCGTGCATGGGATACGAAGAATGTGCCATACCTTGCGTTGGATACGCGGTTTGACCGGAAGGCGCGATGGTACCTGAGGTTGGGTACGATGCGCTTGTGCTAGTCTCGTGCACAGGATATGAAGACTGTGCCATACCTTGCGTTGGGTACGCAGCCTGACCGGAAGACGCAATGTCTTGCTTCTGTCGAAGTGGAAGCTGAGTAGTGTTGTCATGTTTGGATCCAGCGTAAGCTCCTGCTCCCAACCCGGCAGCTGCAAGACCTGCTCCTCCAAGCGCGACATTCCTGTTGATGTGGTCGTTGGGATCAGTGCGGTTGACATTGCTTTGGGTAGTGGGGTCGTTATAGTTGTATTGACTTGTTGGAGAAACTGGGTTGGTCGCTCGTGCCCCGGCAGCCGTGGGATCGTATCTCTGGTCTGGCATGGAAGCGGCAGGCTGAGTCATCTTGTGGTCGCCGTACGCGTTGATAGCGTCTTGTGCTCGCTGTTTCATGCTCTGGTTACCGTACGCAGTGCCAGCAGTTCCAGCAGTGCCAGCTTCGTATGCTTCAGGCTGTGTCGTCTTGTGATCGCCATACGCATTGCCGGCTTGGTATGCACCGTAACCGGCGGCGCCTGCACCTCCAACCAAAGCAGCATCCCGGCCATAATGATGCTCACTCTGCTGGCCAGCCTTCTCGTCAACCTTGGGGTCCAGGCGATTCAACGTGTCTGACTGATGCGGTCCAACTGTGGTATGCTCCTTTTGCTTGGATGGATCAGGCTTAACTCTTGGGTCGACGATATTGGCAATGTTGCTACTGTGCGGGCCGATCGTGCGCGAAGCAGGGTCCTCAGCTGTTGGTCCGACGTTGTGGTGTATCTGTTTGCTTGGCTCTGGCTGAACCCTAGGGTCCACGATGTTGGCAGCGTTGCTCGAATGAGGTCCGATAGTGCTGGAAGCTGGTCCGCTGTCGGTGTTGTCACGGTTTGCAGCATAGAGACCACCGGCAGCAGCAGCGCCAGCTCCGGCGAGGCCAGCATCGCGACCATAGTGGTGCTCTGGATGTCTCTCAGGAACCGCGCTGGCGCTAGATGTTTGACCTAGACCACTTGATGGTTGTTGTGCACTCGTATCTGAAATTGGTGCGGGGGCTCCTGTGGCACCGTAGAAATGATCATTCGCAACAGGCTGAGAGGCAGAGGTACTCGCAGTGGTGAGCGGCTTAGAGAAGTTTGAGGTTGGCTGAGGAGCAGCAACATTCGACCCCGTGGCAGAAGGGTAAGATGAATTTTCGGGAATCGCAGAGTTAGTAGTGCTAGGATTATCGTTCTGGTGAAGGATGTGGTGCATTCCAGCGGCTCCTACAGCACCTGTGCCCACTACTGCAGCATCACGGCCGTAATTGTGCTGTGAGTCTGTGGTCTCGGACGGGTTGTGCGAGACAGGAGGGCCAGAGATAGCTGAACCACTGGTAGGAGCCGTCTCAGTTTTGGCCGATGGATCGAACCTCTGCTCATCGAATCTCTGCTCTTCTGGCTTCGAAGCGCCTAGAACACGAGGGTCAAGCATCTTGCTACTGTACGGGCTAGACTCTTCGTACAAGGGCTGGCTGCCAGCAGCGTCTTGGGTGTCGTGAGTCTTCGAAGCTGCATGCGCACCCAAGCCCGCTACGCCAGCACCAAGTCCTCCAGCAATGGCAGCATCGCGAGCGTAGTGGTGGTCATCTGCGGACTTTGGCTGAGGCTCTCCAAGTGTTCCAGTGTGTCTCAGCTCATGAGGTTCGTTTGTAGATGTGGGGTCAACACTCGAATGCTGAACGTGAGATGGGTCCAATGTAGACGTAGGCTCCGCGGCCGCAATCGGTGCGCTTGTGTCTGTGGATGAGGATTGAATAACGGGGGCGTAATTGAGGAATGTCTTCTCATCGCTAGGTGTAGCAATGTATTCGCCAGGAATGTGCCTATGTGACTCAAGTCGGGGGTTTACTGGGCGCTCACCAGTGCTCGACATTCCAGTCATCGGAGCTCCAGCGATAGGCTGAAGAGCTTCTGCCGCGTTGACATCCCGGGTTCTGTGCTCATTCCCGTGAGTAGATGCAGGAAGAGCGGAAGAATTCGAGGCGGCTGCAGTGGTGGCCGCCGCAGTAGCAGCTGCCAAAGCTTCGGGATGGTGACTAGACGTTGGATGGCTCGAAATATCGCCTGTCTGAGGAGTTCCCGTGGTGTCACCCGGTGCAACATGTCTATATGAAAGCTGGCGAGTATGGAGGCCTCGATTCCGAGCACCCTGTGCCTCTGGCTGCCTCTCTGGCTGCGAGTGTGCCTGAGAAGCGCCAATGGCAGTAGCGGCGGCGGCTGCTCCAGCCAGCCCTTCCCTCCCGTAACTATCTTGAGGGGGGCTGTCATGAACACCGACCCCCCTCTCTGTTGTGCCAGAGTCGAGTTCGCTGATGCCTTTGTTTTGGAGAGGGGAGGTGTGCTCAGTCGGGTATTGGGTGGATGTGGGATCTTGATGAGGTTTTGAGATGACACCGCCCGCGAGAGGGAAGGATCGATCAGTATCGGCGGTGTAGCTCTCCTGTCGCAAAGTGTTCTCATATGGTTGGGTTTCCCTCGCATAGGCAGGATTAGCGCCTATTGAATCACCACCGATGGAACTGGATTCTGCATTCTGGTCAGGTCTTGCGCATTGCATAGTAGATTAGATCTACGTACGAGGATATGTCTGGCCTGGGTTGACGCCTGTTCCTTCGGTCATTCCCGCTCCCCTGGTCATGCCGGCAGTTCCATGATCTCCGCCTCCAACTACTTGGTCTTGACCAAGATACTCCTGAGTGGGATTGTGTGTCGACAAGGCAGCATGTCCCTGGTTGGCTCCCGGACCAAATCCAATAACGCCGCTCTTGATGCTCGCGACGCTCGGGTCTGCAGTGTGGCCATGGGGGTAGGCATCGGGACGCTGAGCTCCTCCAGCAGTCGCGGTTCCGCTTTGGAGAGGCTGCGAGGTGTTGGAGTAATCTTGCGTCCGGATTGGGTCATGAGCTCCGGTCGCAGCTGCCGTCGTCCCAATAGGGCCATCGGTACCAACATGTATGGGTGTTCCATGTGCACCACTTCCGTGAAGGCCTGCTGAGCCGCTTCCGTGAGCCAAGTCTGTGTATGGAGCGCCACTAGTTGTCTTTATGTTGTACATTGGCTCTCCCGGAGTGTCATTCCGTGCCTTGCGCTCGGATGTTTGGCTGTCGTAGATTGGGTGTTCCTGGCTGGGATTGATATTAGTTCGGGCTGCAATCAAGGCGATGTAAGCACATACCCCTCAGCAGTAGAAGAGGATGTAGGCGCATCGTGGGCAACCGTGTCATCCTTCTTGTGTCCGTGAAGGACGCTCTTGATCTTCTCCATGGTGTTGCTGTTTGCCTAGGTAGCTAGGATGCAATGCAGCGGAAGGATGAGCTTGGAAGGCTCTAGTTGTAGTCAAGGATCAGCTCAAGCGCGAGACTAGAGTAGCAGAAAGCAGGGCACAGCTCGTGAGGTGCACGGCGTGCTGGCGTTTGTTGTAGCTACCTAGCTCGACGCCGATGAGGTCATGCAGAGGGGTTGGCGGCAGGAGCTAGACCCCCACCTTCCAATGGCATGGCTAGCTACCGCGTTCCAGCCACAAACAGACGCGCCTCATGCCCATTGCAGCGGTTCGAGCTGTCGCTGGTGCAGGTGAAGGTGCACACGGAGCCAAAGCAAGTTGTTTGACATGCGGGGCAGCGTCATCCTGGTATACGATCACTCGATTCGAGGTCGGAGGGCCGTCGGCGGATCCTCGGCAAACATCCTGACTTGAATGCCCAGGCGATGAGTAACCTTGAAGGCAGTGCTGCTTGATAGATGGTAGAGTGAACGAGTTGGCGTATCACATCCTCATATTCGACAATCTCGCGTTGCGGTGTGGCATACAAATATAGAGATGACTTCACCGATGCGTCCCACACGAATCTACCCCACACAGTTGCGCAATTTCCGAGCACCTGACCAAGACGTATTGAGGTAGGCCGAATGCAGGCACGCGGCAACTGAATCTGAAGGGGCCCGGTCTGTGGTGGGACGTCAGATCTTGACAGAACTTAGAAGTTTGCATGAGTCCAGGCGTATCCGAACAGCCTCGAATAGGCTGCTCTGAGGCTCGGCGTGCACCTCAACGCACCATCCCAATACCAACCACCTTCCGCACCTGCGTGCCACTATCCGACAGTCAGCGAATGAGCCTTCAATGAGGCCTGGGTGCGCGAATTAACGATAGTGGCAAGCCATGGATGCGACTCCCAACGGCAGTTCACCCTCCATCAGCCTAGCGCTCACCCACGCGCAGTCTGGCCCACCTTTTGCTGCACTGGGCTGTCGCTAGCTGGTGCTCGGCCGACCGCAGCCCAGTCGCTTCACGCCGCCGTCTGTTGCGCTTTTCGCGCCTGCTTCCATTCTAGAAAACTTCTACCGCCAGGCATGGATGCATGCAGCAATAGTGTCGCGCAGTGGGAGCAGTTGACCCCCCCTTCGCGACTCGGCTCAGCGTCGTAGCGAGCCTCCGTCACCCCCAAGCCTACGCCCAACACCGCCGTATTGAGTGCAGGGCGCTTCTCCGCGTTTTCTTCTAGCCTTGCAGCGCGTTTCATCCGCTGCAGCTGTCGCCATATCATCCAACCCTCCCTCTTCCCCAGTGCTCAGCGCCCGACCTCTGGAGCGTCCCACCGCAGTTTCGGATACTCCATCTTTTGCCCAGCACCCGACCAGGGCAAGGATAGCACCAGCGTCTGTGCTCCGACCCACTCCCTAATCAGCCTCACCCTGCTGCCGACATCATACCGGACCATCCTTCCGAGTGCCTCTGCGCTTGTTCTTCAACAACGCTTTTGCACTCTCAGCATTCACACAACACCCACACTCTACCACCTTAATCTCCTCTACCACTCAATCACCCCCGCAGCTCCGTACCGGCCACCACCCACCCGCTCTGTTATTCTTCGCCCACAATGCCTGGCCATCTCCGCACTCGCTTAAAGCGCGTCCTCACTGCTGGCTCACACAAGAATGCAAAACCAGAGGAGCCCGAGTCGGATTTCTACAAGCCTGGAGAGAAGATGCCTCCCCTCAAGTACCGTCGCGCCGTCGACCCCGAACACAAGAAAAAGCTCGAGGCTTTCAGCTTTTCGACTGCATGGCGCCGCCACAGCAACGCCTCACTGTACTCACCCATGGGTAGCAGGCTACCGAGCCGCAGGAGCAGCTTTAGGAGAAGAAGCCGCAGCCGTAGTATGCACCGAAGTCGGAGAGGAAGTTGCTCTTCCGACTACGATGCTGAAGAGTGGGTAGACAGCGGCATCGGAGCGAGCATCGCCGGTGACGACAGGCCGGCAAACATCAAGGAGGCGTCTGACGACGAAGGAGATGTGCTCAATGGTGTGTTTGACTATGTTTGCATATAACCGTTGCGTTACTAACATGCCCAGTGGGCCTCTCCCGTAATCCAACCGAAGACCCTCGCGACGCCCGCCGGAAACAATCACAAGGCGCTCGCCGCTCCAGCTCCGTCCAGCTCCAACAGCCTTCGAGACCCGCTACTGGCTCAGACCGCACTCGCAACCCCTCGCAACCTTTCTCGCCCGAAGAACTCGAGATCGCACTACAAAGGTCGCATCTCGAGGCCACAAAAGAGGAGTCGGACAAGAGTGCCAGCGAGAGTCCATTCGAGGACTTTGACGACCCAAGCCCTTTCCTGAGGCCGCGTGGTGGATCCATCTACGTACCATACAACGGCCAAGGCACGCCTCCAAAGCTGCCCTTCTGGGGCACTGCATACCCCTCGTGCGACGACGCACCGTCCAGAGGCCATTTCTCGAGACGGGCATCGGTTTTCCTAGAAAATGAAGACGGCTCTTGCACCCCGCAGTACGATCGCCGCGAATCTTTCTTCGTCCCAATGAACGCCCCGGGCCTGACGCAAGCACGTCAGATCTCCGTCTCCGATTCCAGCTCCGCTGAGGACGAGTGCGTATGTCCGCCTCAAGTTGCCGAAGCTCCGCAACGCAAACCCCAGCCTTGCGCTCCTTGTGACGCCATTGCCGCGATCCTCGCGAGGCCTGATTGATTTCTCTCTGCATTAGCGTTCACTTCACATTGTCGATATTCGATGCATTCGGTCTGTACATATTGTCCATTGCATTTCTCGGCGTTACTCCATGTAAGAACCCTCTGATCGGTTCCATGTTTACAAGCCAGGCTTGGCTTTTTCCCTTCACGTTTTGGGCTGGAATGTCTCATAGACTACATCTGACATCGTCAACGGTTTCACTTTCACGTCATCACATAATGAAATTCTTCAAATTCTTCACATCTTCAGTCTTGTCACGTTTGAGCTCCGTCTCGTGTCTGTGCGATCACAGGTGTACTCCTATTACTCCGTAATAATAATTCACGAGTTCACAATACACACGCGATTCAACAATGTCTGAATTGAAGATCGTTATGCGTCGGCAGCACGCGCTCCATCATTCAACAGTGAGCGACGTGCGGTCTTCGGAGCCGGCCACAGCCACCCACGTGCACCCCAGCAGCCAGCGATCATCACAACCTGCATTGCCTGCACCGTCACTCGCTGAGCCTCACTCTGCGCATCCCAGCCACGAAAAGAAAGAATCACCCACTCCCCAATGGCCATCAAACACGACGTCTATCCTCGCCCAGAACACGCGTCGCATTGCGTCGTCGCGTTGTCCTTCTCCTTTACCGCTCTAATTGCACAGGTCGTCGTCGCGCGTGCACGGCTCCGATCAGCTCTGATCAACATCAATGTTCCTTTTTTCCCTTTTGTCTCGTCTCCTCCCACGCGGTGCGGCGGTGGGCCTAAGTGCTCAACTCCACATTTACACTTATGCATTGCAGCTCAACGCGCGCGTGAAGGTTTGTACGGTACGGGACTCCGGAAGTATTGCATGTATGTACAGTAACAGGGTCCTGTCAACCGCTTTTTCCTTTTACCTTTTTGCGCCGCCTACGCCCGATGCACGATGCAGACGCGCGCTCGGCCCACTTTGCTCCCGTTCCTCGTTGTTTTCGTAGGTTCGTGGGGGCGGGCGGTTTTTATTGATAGATGGATTTGCAGCTGGCCTACTCCTACCTAGGCGTTTGTTTGCACGTTATGCTGGATGCGTTGTAGTATCATGTATTACCCCGGGATACATCTAAACCTATTCCAGATCCAAGGAAGTTCGTTTCTAGCAACGAACCAGTAGAAAACCTCCCATGGAAGAAACCTTCGATATGCAGATGCATGAGAGATAGTCACGCCATGAGTGCAGTGGAAGAAGTTTGCGCTTTGCCGGTACTTCCGTTGAGGTGGAAAAGGATTGGGATATACCCTCATCGATTCGCCAGGGAACACTCATCCGATTGAGCAGGTGCATCCTTCCTCCACCCCAGGAGTACAGCGCGGAACGCAGTGCGGAATGAAATAGGCGGGCAGATCGCACGATGATGCGAGTCGTGAGCGGCACGGCATACATAGCACAAAGGACGGCTTACCTCTTACGTACAACCGCTTAGTCGACTCCTCGCGTTTTCTTCTCACGCGATTCGTCTGCGAGCGCGCCACCCCACCCCGCGCTTGTTCCTCTCGGCGGACTGGGCGAAAACCGTCCCTGACGTAATGTCTTCCCTGCTTTCCGCCATGAATGCCGCCGAGCGCAAGATGAGCAAGTGCCAGATGGCCTAATCCTTGGCCGGCCTGGCGTGGTTTTTTGGTTGCGCCCCGCCGGGTTACTTGCTTTGCGCGAGGTCGTGGGGTGGGTGCTGCGGAAGGTTTTCTGAGTCGTGAATATTGGGGGTGTACCTACGCGTTTTGGCACATGCGGGTTTTTGGGCTACACACGAAATTCGATGATGGGATTCTGTTGGGTTAGGGCTGTGGCGAGGAGATTCTCGGATCGCTCGGAGAAGGATGGGGTAAGCGGTGCTGGGAATAAGGGTGGGATGGATATAAAGATGAGGATGGGTGCTTGGGTGATGTAAGATGTGTGGTGTGTGTGTGTGCCACCGGGAGAATGTGAGCGCAATAGCGTTACATTTCACGGTTGTCACGATGGTTACATGAATGTCGGCGGGTGATCTCTTGGGACTCAAAGGGTGATGTGATGTGATGTGATGTCAGACGGTGACTGATAATTGGTATATTTGACTTGCTGTTCTGTAGATGTTCTTGGCGTACATTGGTAGATTGAAGACACTGGGGCGATGTCTCTCGAGGTCATGTGTTAGCAATCATTGTTGAACACTTCGTACTTCGTTTGTGAGACGGGCCGGCCCACGCTCAACTTGAAGCATTCTCACAAAAGAATATGCAATGACAGCATGTATACAAGGAAGCAACCGCTCGAGGTGTATCAAATGTACGTGCTTGGCGCTACGCAGATATGGTTGCAGTGTTTCTATTTCGCTGAAATCCGGGTTTGGCTTCGTATCATATGTATGCACAACAATCTTATGTATCAGATTTGGGATCTCCTAAAAGGTATACCAGATAACCTGCCTCCTTGCAAGGGTAGGAGGAGGCACCCCTGACATATAATACTAGCAAGGTAGGACGTGATTGAACTCGCGGTAGACTCTTGATCAGATCCGATTATCAGATTACATGAAACGCAGTATGGAAACCCGCAGATACGTAACGCGCCAACGACACAGCGGAGAGAATGCGGAAGATGTGGTAGATGTTAATGAAAGCAGCGGGTACGAATATGGGAGCCTGAACTCGAGTCGATTTTCTTGATACTTGTCAAGTTGGGTGTAGAGTGCAAGACGGCTTTCCTGGGCATGGTCGCTCACCCGTGTCGAGACTAACATGGTTGTGGCTCGCTCTGCCTTGTATCAGGCCTTAGCCGTCATGGCGACGTTACACTGACGTCCATTCTTCGTCTGTAGCACAGGTACATCAAGTCTCTTTCTTCGTTCTTGTTAACGCAGTATGAGACCTTGAGCTCCATTTCATGCTCGACAACGCATCTGCACGACGATAGTGCAGCTCCGATGTATGTGACGTAGGAAACAATCAGAGCTGTTGACATCATTTATCGAGGAAAGAATAGTCGACATTATGCTGACTGAGGATAGTTCTCTTCTGAGATGATGAAAAGCTACACGCAGATCAGCCAAACTTCGCAATTCTCGCCTCGCGCATGCTCCCGCTGCGATAGACAGCATCTAGTCGAATCGTCCTCCCCGTCTTCAGTACAGTTTGCGCTTGAATGGAAATGCTCGGTGAGGTAATCCAGCATACGTGCTCGACAGTAGCGCGAACCGGGAGGTTCGGAGATGATTGAATCACGAACCAGTGCGCGCCAATGGGATTCCTTCCGAAGCGCGTTACGATGGTACGATCATCGCCACGCACCCCAACGCCTCGCTCTTACCAGACTATGTCTCGCGGCCCGCCGTTGCGAATGGTCGGTGCAGGCACAGCTCGCAGTAAACATGGCAACGAGAGCAGCGGAGACCCTGGTGCCAGCCCAGCGCGGGAAATGAGCCCACGACAGTGCCCATCTTGCACCACATTTACCTCGTGAAAAGCTGCAGACTCTGGACAAACATTCCCGCATCCGGGCACCTGTCGCACGCAAACTCCACACGGCACAGGCAGGACTATGCCCGCCCCTCGTTAGTCGTCCGACGCTTTACTGCTTCGCTGCAAGCTGCCCGATATCGCCATGCGCCGAGATGCGCCATTGACGGCAGAGGCCCAGCTCCTAGCCCCACTTTGGCTGCCCGAGCCGACGACTGTGAGAGCGAAACACCAGGACAAAGTCCAGCACATCGAGGTCACGCACTTGGAGAACGACTATGACATCTCGTCTTTAGCGCTGGGTTTTGTTCCGTTCCCTTTTACATCTGGTGGCGGCGTTACCTATAACACAATGGACGCTCCCGAGGCGCGCAGGTTCTCGACGAGCACGGCTGAGCGCGTCGGCTTACTCAGGGCGCACGAAAACGCGGCGAAGCAGAATCAATATGGCGCAATTCCGGATCCCTCTGAGATTGAGAGTCTGCTGGGCGGAGATGGGACGACAGAAGAGCTGGGGACCACGGCGGGACAGGAAGCCAAGTTGCTGCTGAAGTACAGCGTTCCGTTGATGGGGACATACTTGCTGCAGTACTCATTCAGTTTGGTGACGATATTTGTCGTAGGGCATAGTACGTTTGACATCGCAAAAGTCATTGGACACAAGCTGATTCTTATTGTGTATAGTCGGAACGGATGAGCTTGGTGCGGTTTCGCTAGCCACAATGACAGCCAACATCACCGGACTAGCAATCTACGAAGGACTGGCCACATCACTAGACACTCTCTGCGCGCAAGCCTACGGCTCTGGAAAGAAGACCATGGTAGGTCTCCACCTCCAACGCATGATCCTCTTCATGTTAGCTGTGTCCATCCCCATCGGAGCTATCTGGCTATGTTCAGGTTGGATTTTGGCCGCCCTGGTTCCCGAGAAGGCGATTGCGCATCTCGCTGGATACTACCTCTCGTTACTCCTCGCTGGAGCACCAGGATACGCCATCTTCGAGGCTGGCAAGCGATTCACGCAAGCCCAAGGCCTGTTCAACGCTTCGCTCTTTGTCTTGCTCATTGCGACGCCTATCAATATAGCTTTGAACTATATTTTCGTCTTCGTTCTGGATTGGGATCTCACGGGTGCCGCTCTCGCGACTGTCGTCTCCAACAACCTCCTACCGCTGCTGCTTTGGATTTACGTATACTTCGTTAACCCGTCTTCGCTGGAATGCTGGGGCGGCTTCACGAAGGATGCGTTCACCCATTGGGGGCCAATGGCAAAACTCGCGATTCCAGGTATCGTCATGGTTGAGACCGAGTGGCTAGCTTTCGTAAGTTTCACGCACTGCATGCTCGGACATGGAGCACATGCTAATCCTCTAGTAGGACATTCTTACCTTCTCCACAAGCTATCTTTCCACAGCTCACTTAGCAGCACAGTCAATCGTCATGACACTAGCAGTAGCCATCTACCACGTCCCCTTCTCCGTCGGCGTAGCCGTCTCCACCCGCCTGGGCAACTTAATCGGCGCCGGCTCCCTCTCCGCCGCCCGCACCGCCACAAAAACGTACATCCTAACCTTCCTCGCCATCGGCCTCATCGACTTCGCCTTCCTAACCGCCTGTCGAAACGTCCTCCCCAAAGCCTTCACCAGCGACCCGGAAGTCGTCAGCATAGTCGCCACCGTACTGCCCCTACTCGCTGCGTTCCAATTCGCGGATTCCACGACCGCGCTCGTAAACGCTTTACTCCGTGGACTGGGAAAACAGAATATCGGCGGCTGGTGCAATCTCTTTGTGTACTATGTTATTGCGGTGCCGTTGGCGCTTTTCCTTTGTTTCAAGCAGGATATGAAGTTGGTGGGGCTTTGGACGGGGTGTGCGGTGGGTTCGGCCTGCATTACGATATCCGAGGGGATTTATATGAAGTTTTACAATTGGGATAAGGCGATTGATGATGCCAGGGAGAGACAGGAGTAGTCTGGTTTGAGAGCTTTAGTTTAGAGAGGGGGAAAGAGGGAGAGGGAGGTTCAGAAGTAGACGTGGGACATGTGTGGTTTCAAGTCCATAATAAAAGCGAAAGTGAACAACATGAAGCCTACCTTGACGTTGGGTCGCCTACTTTACATGTTTTTGTCTTTATGTAGGCTGCAGACCTGTTCAACCTTTCCGTGCATGAGGTGAAATAACGATCTCAGAGAGATACGTACTTAATACAGAGTCAATAATATGAGCTATGGACTGGTTGTAGAGTCAGACAAACAAGGCCTGTATGTGCTATGCTAGGTATCTATACTTAAATCCAAAGGGATTCCCCATGAACCCATGTCGCTAAGCGCTCTTTCCTACGAAACTCCAAAGCATCAACATGAACGCTACACAAAGAAAACAACATGCGGCTTGCCAGTAATAAAGGTCCCGCTCTCATCGTCGAATTGATAAACCTGGTAGAACCATGCCCTCCCAACCTCAAGCTGTAATACGCTGCCGTTAACAAGAACAAATTCCAAGCCTATCTACCGACGAGCGAACTCGATATCTCCCTTGCGAGCCGGCTTAATGTTGGGGTCGTACCACCAAACACACACAATAAGCGTAATCATCATAGGCAAAAAATCGTATACATATATCGGCCACTCGTGAGACAGCAGATAACCATCCTAGTTCCATCCATTAGCAGTGTCACTCAACCAGCAATCGAAAAGATAGGACAAAACATACCTTGCCCATCGCATACTCAATAACCCTACAAAGGTTACGAATAGTAATGCACACACTAGCCGCATACAAGAACCAAATCAACTTCGTCCACGGAATATCTGCCGATGCAGCTGTAGGTCCCTTTTGGAGTCTAACGTGCCAGATACCCGCTACGACGACGAAGAAGCCGAAGATGAGGATTTGGAGAATGAGGCCGCCGAGGATGATGTTTTCGCCGCGTTTGAAGCCAGAGGCGTCGGAGGCGGATACGAGCATGCCGGCGCCACCGCCTTGGATCATACTGGGATACCGTGTTAGCATGATGGATGGCTTCTTGGGAGTTGTGTTGTGTTGTGTTGTTTTGTTTTGTTTTGTGGAGACGTACAAGCAGAGAATATCACCGCCAACGAAGAGCTTGGTCAACCAGTTCACTCTGATCAACGAGTACTCAGCAGAGTCTGTACGGCGAATGAGACGACCGAGGATCATGTAGATGGAAGCGGCGAAGAGGATGGGTGCGAGGAGGATGAGTGTGGATTGGATGATGTAGGGGGTTTTGTTCTCGGTGTCGTTGTGGGCTGCGGCTCGGGCGGAGTAGCCTATGGCTTCGCACTGGAGTGGGTGTTAGCAATGTGTTTTCTTGGGCTAAGCAGCTTTTGTAACCAGAAACTGGAGGGTTGGAAGGGGGGATTGGATACATACCAGAGCTCCGATGACGAAGGGTATGCAGAACCATGTTCTGTTCTTGACAAGGCGGTATGTGTGGATGAAGAACAGTATGAACATGATCACGGCGGTGATGGCACCGGCTGCGATGGTAGGTGTGTACGGCCAGAGTACGTACTCTGGTATCGCGTTTGAGTCGTCTACTGGTCCCGGTGTCGACATCTTGGGTGGGAGGAAGGGGGTTTGAGGCAAGAGCCTTTGTGGTACCACGGAATCAGATTGAAAAGTTGTGGCAATGTATTCGAGAGATTGAGAAGTGTCTGTGGTAGTACACTGTTGGACTGTTGGTATGTGGACTGAGGCTGGCTGATGGAGAAGAGTATAGCAACGTCTTTATGTATAGAAGTAATAATGAGAAGCCGCGGGGCACAGCCTACCTAGCGTATCCCGTATCTAGATTCCCTGGACCCGTACATAGATTGTCCGAGCAACGTTCCCGCCTTCAGTTGGGATGCGTACACATCCCGGATAGAGAAGGAGAAGGGTCTGTGCATACGACTAGCGCATCCAGATACGACACTCCAATCGCATTGTTGCCAGAATACTGAGCTCCACTCTTTTTGTTCTTTCCTCGAACATCCTACATTAGTTCCTCGCGTACAGTGGTGTCAAACACGGGGTAGCAGGAGGAAGTCTTCAATGTCGCTTCCAGAATACGTCGTAAATCTTGACGTGGTGCGTGCAAGTAGATAAGTCGGCTGCTTCGCACGTTTCGCACAGCCTCCCCCTGATAACTATCATCGCTTCGAATGGTCGTGTTCTACGCTGACCAGCCAAGTCCTGTAAAGGTAGTCTACCTGATCAGTCAACATGCGGATACTCGAGCCTAGCCTGATTCCACTTACGACACAAGACTTCGTCAAGCCAGCCACACATTCTTCGCAAGCATATCCCAAAGCAGTCTGGTGGAAGGAATAATCAATACTGATTTGGCGTAGGGATGTTGTTTCGATGCAATAGTTGTGCGCAAGCTGGCGGTAATCAAGCATGTTTGCAACCTCCGCGTCTCCGCAACGGGCAGCATAGCCTGCGTCGGAGGATTTGTTCCATGGAGGAACATCTCGCCTTTTGCAGCAGGTCGGGAGCGTACACAGCTCGGCGCACAATGATAAAAATGTCGAATGCCAAGAAAAGTTCCAAGGCTTCATGTCGCATGTCCAGAATATGGTGTCGGCGGAACAGAGCCACCTCGTATCTGCTCCTTGGGCCACTGAAGCCACTGCTTCCACTCGCTAGGGACCATGTGATCCGCGATCTTGAGTATCTGCTCTGCGAGCCCCTCCAGATACCAATAACTCGCTGCCGCTCTGTGCATCATGACCGCGTAATGTGCAAAGATGATTAGAGATCCCGGCTGCTTCTCCGATAGAAGCTCGATATAGCGATTTGAGATGAGGTGGATCCAAATCTTCAGCAACGCGTCGGAAGGCGGCTTATCAGACTTTTCCGCGACCTGGAAGACCAGTTCGAGGATATGGCAGGCAAAGCCATATGCATCCACGATATCGGGAGGATAGACATGATGGACGACCTCCGAGAACTTACGCAGTTGCACAAGTTCAGTATTGGGTGGTTGTTCTTCTGTCATCCAATCAATATCTTTGACGTCGTCCGGAATCATGCGGCCCAACTCGCTCGCCTTCATTTCCGTGTAAAAGCCAGTCACCATGGGCCGTATCCTCCGGGTCAAAACCAGATTAGAAAGCACGCTGTCGAACGCGTGCTCCATATCCGAGTGAGCTGCAACTGAAGCTACACATGCGTGTGGGAATAGGACTCCGGCAAACAGAAGAACCGCTTTGAAGTTCGAATGATCGATGTCGCGAACCGATGTTTGGAAACTAAGTAGAGCTGCGTCATGGTACTTCTCGGCCTGGTACGAGTATTGCGGAGCCTCTTCTGGAGCTGAAGTTCGGCTCAGATGTAGCGCGCTGAGAGCAAGAGCTGCCTGAAGGAGGTAGGGATGATCGAAAGCTGTCTGTATCAGAAAGGTCGAGCACACATCCTCAGCCTCAGTATTATTCGCTGCGAGGGTTTTGGCGGTGACATTAGTATAGTGACTGCGCACGGAGTCAGTTCAAACTTCTTGATATTTTCCGTAAGCAGTGAATATGTTCTAGTGACCGAAAGTTATGACCGGTCTTGGAGGTAGAGTGAGACACTCTCAGAGCGTCAAGATCGAATTGGAAGGACGTACTGGAGCAACCGTAGTTGCGGTATATTCAGCGTCAGATCAGGCCGGCTAGATGCGCCATTGAGATCGATGGTTCCAAACTCTGGTAATGGTTGCTGATCAAGAGCATTGGCATGACCATCTGTGGATGACGGCGTAAAAGCTGGTGTTCCGACCGGCAAAGGCGATACATGGGACGCCTCACGACTCTCGCGGTTGGTGGAGGGTCTGTATTCACACACCGTGCCTTGCTTCACGCAGTTTGCGCAGTTGGGCCTCTGTTCATCGCACTTCGAAGTTTGTTAGTCGCAAGTAGAATTCGTAACTCGAATGGGAAGGCGCACTTTGACATGTCGGCCTTTGCACGGTAAGCAGCCGTTTCGCGACTTCTTATGAGGCTTGCGAGTCTTCGCTCTGTCCATGTTATGTTGTTGATGCGATCATATCGGAGGCTTGTCTGGAGGAACGCGATGGGCAGATTGGACGATCTACGCTTGTGATGCGTCACCCGTCGACGAAACCGGGAGCGGCACTAAGATATGGCCCGTGCACCCGAGACAGCCGTAGCCTACCCGATACAAGCACTCGAAGCACAGTTGTGGCTGTGTTCATCGTCTTGCAATTACTTATGAGGCAATCGGGCTCAAAAGGACAAAAATAGCACTGCATATGGTAGAGATGTACGTGATTGGCCGTACATACATCTTCACATTCGTAACCAACGTATCTATCATATCAAAAACCTCAGTGGATGTCCACCACGTCCCACGCTAAGTCGAGCAGAAATGCGTAACGCCAGCGCAATGACTATATTCATGCGATTACTCCTCCTCCTCGTCTTCTTCATCCTCAAGATCCGTCCGCTCAACGATCAAATTACCACTTCGTCCAATGCGCTCCTTGATCGTGCCACCAGTCTTGAGCTCGTACACCTCGCGCGGCATAGGGCTGACCAGTTGGAACTTGTACTCATGCTCGAAGTCCTTCGGCTCTTCGACTTTCTCCTGTGAGCTTTCTTCAGACTGCCGGATATCGTAGCATTCAACGAACGCGTAGAGTTCCTCGATGTGAGCATCCGCGGCGAATTTGCGGACCACACGTTCGGCATTAGGCATGCGAAGACTGATGCGTACGATGTCCTTTTCATCGGGACTGGGCTCAGAGCGAATAGATGCGGCACGCCATTTGCGCCATTGGGCAAGGTTTTGTGCGTATCGTTCAATGGCTTGTTCTCGCTCAAGTGCTTCCTTTTCTTCTCGGGCTTTCCGCTCCGCTTCCTCCTTCTTCTTGCGCGCCTTCTCTCGGTCCGCTGCAAGTGAGCGTTCATATGCGCTGTTCTGTTGTTCTCGGATATTCCTTGTTGCTTGCTGTTCAGCGCGCTGACTGCGTACGCGATTCAGCGGCTCTGTGTGTTGCTGCATCGCCTGTCTTAGCTTTGCGATGTACTGCTGCGGGGTTGTAGGGCCGGCTACGCGCGCCGCGATTCCCATGGCTGTCGATGACACTTGAGGTGTGTGTACGATCAGGCCGGTAAAAGGGAACTTTGTGCACGATAGCGCGGCAGAAACCTGGTATGCCTCCGAATCTTGCACATTGCCCGCCCAAAGTATGATGTTGTTCTCGGGGTTTCGTACAAACTCCACGACTTCTGGTGCTAGCAGTGTGTCCTTTATAAAGGAAGACGTCTCATCGTGCTCGGGACTGACTAGCACGACCATCAAGAACTGAAGGTTCTTCTTAGCCAGATCGAAGGCTTGTGCGTAACCGCTCTCAAAGAACGGGAGGTTGTGGCTGCCATATTCCTCCTCAAACTCGCGGATGAATCGCGCCGCGGTATCTCGTGGGTTCAAAGGTCGGCGTCCGCTTGCGCTGCGTTGAGAGGCGGGTGTGTTGATGTTGCTAGCCGTCACCCTCCCCCATGCGCGGGGTAGGAAGGGGAATAGCCAGCCTAATAGTCGGAAAGACTTTGCGAATAACGAGTACACGAGCGAGAATGGCGCAAAGAATATCGCAAGCACCAGCGGAACTTGTGTGGTGACTTGGCTTTCTGGCTGCGGGACCACCCTTGGCGCAGGCTCTATCCTGACTCTCCTCCCACTACCTGTTGAAGATCGCGGTGAAGCAAAACCATTCAACAGTGTCTCTTGTCGGCGGATGTCTTGGGGTGGTGGTAATTGTGCGGCGGCGGCAGCGACTGGGTCTTCGGTCGGTTCGCCGTCGAAGAAGCGGGTTACTGCTATGTTGACATTCCATTGCGCGCGTTGGAGAATTGGTATCGCGTCGGATGTTGCTTGGTCGGTAACGGCGGTGTATTGCTGGAGCGCGGCTTGCTGGTCGGCTGTGAGGGATGCGATGTCCACGCCGCTGTCCGCCATCCTAGGTGTTCAGCTGGTCTGATTCTGGATTGAGGTTTTGAGTTGTGTGTGATCGGATGCCAGATTCTGCGACAGAGGTTTATATCGGAAAGGACTGTAGTGTGGAAATATGGTGTAGGGTGAAAGTCTTGGTCTACGTGTTGCCTTTACAGCGGCGATGATGTAGCGGTGGTCGGAGCTTACGCTCGAACTACGGGACAAAGGTGAGGCTAACCTTGAATGATCGGCCTTTGCCACGGAACACTAATAACCCACGGGGTAGTTGGTGAATCAGCATAGTTGCGATTACTCTCCCGTTTACCACAGGATGGTTGTGGTGAATGCTGCCGCCTAATATTGTTGAGGCTACACATCGAATCTCCAGACCATCCATGGATGCGCTGAACCCCCTTGCCAACTTTGCGCGCCGAGTCACATTTGCTGCTGCAGGTGTCATTCAACACAATCGAGGGCGCACGACAACGATTCCAAAGTTGGGAATGGGATTGCAAACTTTTGGCAACCGTATCTCAAGTTTTCCGTTATATTTTCGAAACATCTGTTGTGTAGTTAAGCCCGAGCATATCCTAGTCAGTGATGATTGGGATGCATATGATGAAATAACAGCTCCCAATTCCGTCAACACTCTACTCAAGCATCATGCATTCCTTCAGAGGTTCTCCAGTCCAAGAGACTTTGAATATGCCAGTGGTTCCGGTCGTCGCAATTCAGTAACCTCAGCTACACAGAATTGGCCTCAAACACCGCAAGAGCCTATCTAGATAGCAAAATTGATAGACTAATCGCTTCACTTCTTTCCAGTGTCTTAATAATATCATAACACCCTTACCATCAGTGACAAAGTGAAACCGACCCAACAGGAGCTAGTACAGAGCAGGCCCCACTAAGCAACGTTACCGCTGTGCTGAAGTTTGTAGGTGCCCAAGCGAATTTAATCCAGCCCCGCAGCCACTGCGGGGCTTTGCGTTTTCTCGCTCTGCCCACTAAACGAATCTTTTGGATGCTCTTGCATTTCATAAGTACATAAATCTACAGTTGCCACTTTTTGCCATCAATTACCAGTAATTGCCCGCTTGGCGTAAGTTCATCTCCATACAACACCTCCACCACCAACATCATCTAACATACATCCAGCAAGCGGTAAGGCGTCGCACTTGTAATGCGAAGATCACTCGTTCGATTCGGGTAGTGGGCATAGTTCACGGTCTCTTTTTTGTTTGAGGTTTGGAATTCTTGTTCAGCCATCTTCTCGCATCTTTTTTTGGGGGGCACTCGACCTGCAGCACTTATGTACGAACTCTCTCGAGGCACGATTCCGTCTCCTTACTAAGAACGCCGTACGAGTGGGTTAAAAGGCGTTGAACCGCTTACTCCTGCTTTTTGTCGGCGTTAAACAGAGATTAACTTAGAGACTCTACAACGAACAAGCTTCCACGTTCTAGTTTGTGATAACCCCAGGATGGGAATATCTTGAAGAGCTTGTGTAGTGGCTACTTGTTGCTGTACACACCTCAACAAGTATGTTTAATATGTCAAAGCTTCTCAGTGCTAAAGCTCCATACATTTGCTGTGTGCCGACAAGCCACTGGAGCTTCAGATGTTGTAGAGAACAGCTAGTACGGTGATTCCCCTCAGAACAGTTCTTTCTTGACCACGCATTGTCTTGAGCTACAGAGCGTATATGTGCATAGAGGCCCGAGATGTGTAAAGGTAGATATATATTCGCATGAAAATGGGTATGTACAAACTCCCCCCAACGCCAGCAACTCTCTCATCCATCTCCACGATCACCGCCTCCCCGGCCCCAACCCCCCAGCCCACCACCCCGAATCAACCCAATACCTATTCTCCACCTGCGCCGTCTCCACCGCCCTAACCAGCTTCCTGCGATCAACATGCAAATCCGCATGCCCATTCGTCGCCTCACCAGGCGTGCGCCTGCCACTCCTTTCCTTCCTCAACCCAGCAAGTCCATCACCGACAAGTCCATCTTCAGCCGCAACCTCAGTATCAGACGTCGACACCGGCGACACAGACCGCGGTGTCGAAGACGTAGGCGAGGGGGAACTGTACGGAGAGTACGATGTCGGTATAGCGCCTAGAATGCGGCCAGCAGCGAAGACGCAGCCGCCGATTGCGTGCCGGATTAGGGAGTCGCCGGTTAAACTGCCGATGATGAAGACGTCGCGGGCGACTTCGAGGGACGTGGCTTCGGCTTTTGCGCGGAGGGTGCGGCCGGAGATTAGGTGGATGGAAGGCGTGTCGGGAGGAGTAGTGTGCTCGGGTGTGTTGAGGATCTCGGCAATGAGGTTGGGGGAGAGGAAGTCTAGGGTTCCGCGGCGGCCGACGACGTAGGCTAGGCCGCCTACTTCGCGTGTTATGGTTTCTCCTGATGGGAGGCGGAGGGTGACGGTTGCTGTTTTCCCAGAGGTGGATGCGCGCATGACTTCGGCGTTGGTCAGGCCTTCGTAGAGGGACCAGTCGCGCTGTTGGAATGGATTTGATTTCCGTCGCACAGAAGGGGACTTTGCGGTCTTCTTCTTCGATGCGACTGCTGCAAGCTTCATTTGCCGATAGACCGTCGCATACTCCGGGTATGCGGTGTGGTGGCAGCCTCGTAGTGGAGACGGCCTCTTCTCGGGAGCCCACTGGTAGATGTGAATGATCCTGCGAGTTGGAGGCGCTGATATGATGACATCGGCAGCGGAGAATCCGGATCCAATGACAAGCAGAGGCGCCTCTGGCGACTCCATCTGCGCAACGGGCGCGAGGTACTGAGGCGGCGGGATGTTGACCGTGAAGATACCAGAGGCAAGCACAAGATGCTTGCACCGGATCCCTAGACTGCCAATGGAGAACCCGCGAACCGTTCGATGTACATGTTCCACCTTCAACCCAGTGTAGATGCTATCGGCGATACCCACAGCTTCCGGGTATGTCCTCAGATAGTCAGCAACCTCCACCCTCGATGGTCGCACGAATTCGGCTTCATCCTCCCTTCCGCTCTTAGCCAAGTGATCCGCGTACGAATAGCCCGGGAGGCTCAGCTGTTCCGCATAGCTCAGCGTCCCAATGTCCGCGCTCGCAGAGACCGGGTTCTCCGCCCACTGTCCGCCTGCATGCGCCGTGTCTCCAATCGCGACATGGGGTATCGCCTTGTCGGGCTCGTATCGCCACTCAATGCAGGACGTAGGATTCAACTCGGTATCGGCATTCGGGCGAACGAGGGTATCGAGTAGCGTGTTGACGGGCAGCGCTTGGGTCGAGTAGCGCAACGAGGACAGGAAATGCGCGTAGAGGTCTGGCGTCAGATGCAGCAGGTTGGGCGATTTCTGCAGTTTCGCGTCGAGAATCGCGTCATGATGGCCGCCAATGTAGTAGGGGATATGGCCGTGTAGGATGTACGAGAGGATGAGCGCGGACGGCCCATTGCCTGGAATTTGTAATCAGCATGTCGCCTCGGAGCGCGTGTTATTCCCAGGGCGTACCAATGATCAACGTGTCGACGCATTTCGGAAGCGAACGAGCCATGGACTGTTGCAGCAGAAGGCCATGAGGAAGTCAAGACCGGCAAGGGCGAAGGGAAGGGCGGATGGGGCTGTCAATAGTGTATGTCTTCAACATGACGGCTTCTTATTTTCTTCGGCGCTAGAAGCGGCGGAACAGGGACCGCAGTGGGGGACGTCGGGTCTCGCCTTCCAGATTGGAGGGGTCGGTTGCGAGCCGTCGCTGACCAAGCTGGTGCATGGGTGAAAGTGCCGTATCATGGTGACGATTCAGGATTCAGGCGCAGTGTGGAATCGATGGATTGCGTGATCGCTGCACGAGAGCGACGCGTGAGACGCACGAGGTCACTGCATGGCCGTGGGGGTGCGCTTGCAAGTGCGGGGCAGGCAAGGTAGATAGCATTAAACTCTAAATCCAGATGAAAGTCAACTATGGTATCTCGTCCTAACTGTCGCGCTCCAAACCGCCCTGTAAACTACGAGTTGCAAAACTCTGCGCAAGAAAAAGAGCGTGCACTTTGTGATTATCGATCTTGTGACTATCGATTTCAAAGCACCGGGATTACCCGTGGGATCCAAGAGTGAAATCGGTCCTGCCAAACGCTACCCCACATCTCACGTCCGCGTCTAGTCCGCGAGACGACCCATGGTTCCCTAGTATCTGTACGTGACGGTATTACGCTCTGCGACGGGCGAAACGTCAGGGGCCTGTTGCTGAGGCACGTTGAGATCGGGAGTCCGAGGTCGTTCGGCCCGCGGGCGCATGTGGTCATCCTCTTCTTGAATCGTCGGTTGCGCACCGTGCATGGTCAAATTATTGGCAGAGCTCTCTTGCCGGCCCAGATATGATGGAGTAGACTGGAAGCCTGGATGGTAAGGGTCTGGTGAGCCACCGTAATTGTTCGTCGACGTAGAGTTTTGGTACGACGCTGGAGGTGTGTAGGTTGTCGTGTAGTGGTCAGCGAAGGGGTTCTCTTCTTGCGCGCTCGATTGTGTGCGGCCTGGTGCAGCTTGCAGTGACGGGGGAAGAGAGCTGTTGTCATTGCCGTGGTTGGTAGCCGATGCGCTGGGTTGTGTCGTTCCGAAATCCATAGGGGCCAGCGAAGGCGCGTCGTTGTGCGATGGGAGATTTGCCAGCCCGGGAGACTGCGCAGGCACACCAGCTGGACTACTGGTGCCGTTGGGTGGTGGCGCGTAGGCACCGTTCTGTACTGGTGGGGAAGGTGAGGCACCCATGAATTTACGAGCTTGAAGGATGGCGCGCTGGTGCTTGGAGGCAGCGAGGGACAGCTGCTCGTTGGTTTCGATGAGAGTGAGCATAGTGTCATCGTCAGGCGCCGGATTGTCGCAGGCGATGTAACCATGTATACTGCGCTGGGCGGCCGTGCAGCGCTCAGCGAACTCCTTGACCAAGTCGTTGCCGAGCAGTTCATTCGCTGGTGTAGACTGTACGAGCTGGAGGAGTAGCTTGGCCGATGTACGCGCTTCCTCGATGCGCCCCGCGAGCTCCACGGGTGGCGGCAACGACTTGGAAGACGACTTGTGTCCGCCTGAACCGAAGCCGCCGTGGATGTTCTGTGACCCCGACCAGCCTGGCGCATTGAGCTTTCGGGGGCCAAACTGCTTTGCCGCGGCTGCCATGAGGCCCTTCTCCTTCCTGTACATGGCGAAGAGCGTGTTCAGGTTGGTGTCGTATGCCTTCTCGCGCTCCATTGAATCCAGCGTCTCCTTGACGATTTGCGCGACACTCGGGTCTTGCCCATGGCGAAGTAGGTGTTTGACTGTATCGGCGAATTGCTTGTCGAGGTTCTTGGTGAAGGAGGGTCCTGGGTTGTCGGCCAGGATCCTAATGAGCATGACAGAATTGTATTGGACATGAGGGCGGTTGAAGTTCTCTTTGGAGAGGAAGATGCGGATCTGTCTTGCGGCGGCTGCGGCTGCGCTGGGGCTTGCGACGGCGGACTCGACGATGGTAGGCAAGTGGAGGACCTCTTCACCCTGGGCATGTTAGTATGGCGTGTGGATGTCATGGGGTACCGAACATACCGAGTTGGCGGCACCAGACTCGCAGAAGAGCATCTACTCGCTGTCAGCTTGGTGGATGCGACGAAGCGGTATGACCTACCACTCCCTTGGTAGCATTGGCCTCGGGCGTATCGGCGTTTGTGTCGATATTGACATCCTGGGCTGCGTGCGCTGTCAGTGTTAGGGTGAAATAAGTAAACGAAGGAGATGCGACGCACAGGATCGTTTGCGCATCAAACTGCCCAACTTGAGGCGCTTCTTGAGGTCCATATCTGCCTTGGTAGCGGGGCCGTTCCGCCACGTAAAACGGTCGCAAGGGTATTTGAGGGCAGCTGTGCAAAAAGAAAGCACAGGAGCGCAAAGAGGCCAGAGTCGCGAGGCGGGGGCGTAAGCGTAAGGGAGGCAGATGCGGTACTATCGAGGTGTTGATCGAGGCCTCCAACGCGCCTTCCTCGCGCGGACGGACGGTTACCTAGGTAGGGCTGCGCCTCTTGTCGCCAAGCCATGACAGACTCGCGAAGCACGACGGCCGACGTAAACAGCCGCGTATAACGTGTGGCGACGCTGCACCCATCTCTGTGCTGCTCTCAAATCTGCTCCTCTCCTTCGGCACATCTACGCGTCCTGGATGGCGTAGGCTGTGCCAAGACCTGCCATCGGCCTTTACCTGCAGACCCCACTGGCCCGTAGTCTGCGTTAATCGGACCCTTTCCGTTCATCCACCTTGGGGCCATCGCAGAATACGTCGACACAGTAGCACATGACCGGGTCCCTAGCCTGTGGCACCGCCGCGTGATACCATGTCGCGCCTATTCGACGGGCGACACCAAGATGAGGAGGCCAAAGGCGGTAGAACACAGAACCAAACCAGGGCAGCGATGACAATAATTTCCTTTGTCGCCGAGCGAGGTATGACGGTGACGAGTTTGAGCGCAGTACCGATATAGCCGTTCCGACGCGACTGTATGCTGCAAGATACGTCAACCTCACGTCGCAGCATGACTCTTCAGTAGCACCCGATTCCACCTCGTCCTCGACAAAGTCTGGCACAGCCAAGCATGGCTCTCATCAACCGACACTGTCAGCGATACCCCATCTGAGCGCAAGGGTATTGACCGTCACGCGTACCTGCAGATATCAAGACTCACACCTGTGAACTGACCCAAGATAGCTTGACCTTGGTTACGTCACTCCGCTAGCATTGGCACGACGAGACGCACCCATTTGCAGCAGCCTGCTGCGACTGCACTACTCCGCTGTTAGTGTTGGAGGCTGCGACTACCTCAGAAGTGTCGCGAAGTGCTTAGCTTTGTCTGGCGTTGGCGTCTTGCTAGACCCTCGCATTATTCTCCGCCTGCAGTGTGGCTACCTGCACTTGCAACACCAGCTGAAAGACGAAGAAGCTCGTTTGGGTCCATTTGTACTTTGGAGCATACCCCAGGTACAACAGTACCCATTCTGGAAGACTCGTAATACAAATGACTACCTTTACCCTAAGGGCGCAATTTCGAGAAGAGGTCCAGGTAGAAGGCAACGTTTACTGTGAAGTCACAAACAGCTTGCGATTCATCATCTCGCTCAGCTGCTGAGTTGTCACTCCTAACTCGAGGCGATACGCCGACAAAGTTCAAGGATCGGCGCGCTCGGCAAGCGATCATTCCTACAGGATGCGGAGCCATGGCTTGGCTAAACGTCATCCCTCATGCACACTGGGCCCATTCCTGAGACACCGCAACAGCCACTCGTCAAGTCCTGGTCAAGTGCCAGGCACAAAGTATATGACCTCGACCATGGCCCTCGCCTCCCTTTGTCCCGTGCGATACACCCACCTCCTGACCTCACCAACCCACCAGGCACCCGCGCCTTTGTCTAACAGTACCATCATACAAAATGGCTCCCGAATCCGCTTCCGCCATGGCTGGCCGTGCTCGAATGCGCACCGAAGAAACCGAACAAGACCGCATCACCAGAGAAAACTCAGGCTTCGCCGCATTTGAAGCAGACATGCCGAAACTCACCAGCCGATTCAGCTTCTCTCTCAAGGACAACCTTTCATCATATTTTGGTCGCAAGAACCCTTTCTACAACAACGTCAATCCAGAGACCGACTATGTGTGGATCCTGGATACTACGGCATACCAGAATCGCCTAGGAAGGTGGAATGCCGAGTTTGTCGCTGCCTATTTCGTCAAGAACAGTGGCAAGGATCTCTCCAAGATCGTCGCATGGGTCAGCGAGAAGATCGGTCTAGCGGACGACGAGCAAGCCAGGGCAACTGTCGCACAGAGGCTCCAGCCATTTGCAGACCAGATTCTCCCCGCACATGCCGTCCAAATTGACCTTCTGGGCATCAACACCAGACTGGGTCCCAGCGGACGTGACGGCATCAGCTCCGATGTCTTGGCTATCCCAGGAAACGACTACAAGGAAGGCCAAGTCAACAAATTCAAGGCCGTCAACGCCGATGCAACGCCGTTCAACATCACTTTCGCGAAACCCAAGGGCTGGGCCATCCTTTCCGACGTTGACGACACGATCAAGAAGACGCTAACTTCGTCACCCGTCGGTATCCTGACCACCACCTTCGCCGAAGAGCCAGAGCCCATCAAGGGTATGCCAGAACTGTACAGGCACATTGTACAAAAACTCGACAACCCGCCCTTCTGGTATCTCTCAGCGTCACCATACAACCTCTACCCATTCCTGCGCAAATTCCGCGAGCAATACTACCCCAACGGCACCATGATCCTGCGTGATGCTAGCTGGATGAATCTTGCTGGCTTCCTCGCAAACTTGACTCAGGGCACTGAGGCCTACAAGGTTGATCGCATCGAGAAGGTGCACGGATGGTTCCCCAAACGCAAGTTCATCCTCATCGGCGATTCAACGCAAACAGACCCTGAATCTTATGGTGAAGCCTACCGGAAGTTCGGCAAGAACTGGATCGGCGCCATTTACATCAGGAAAGTCACGGGCGTAGCGGAGATGGACGAGGGCAGGAAGAACGACCCGGAGCGATTCGAGAAGGCGTTCAAGGGTGTACCGAAAGATATCTGGTACATATTTGAGGATGCGCAGGAGCTGTATGCGAAGATTGATGCTTTGCCTAAGATTGAGTAAGAGTTGGACGTTTCTAGTTTATGAAAGACTGTGGATCATGAAGGAGCTCATTTGGAGCGCTTGGGATGATGTGGCTAATGCTTCTTTGATACTGTTTATTTTACGCGAAGGCATGCCAATGGGTCAATTTCGGCACACGAAGGGACATACTGGAGTACGGCGTATCCTTGATCGTTTACTTTACATAGCCAAGCAACACGATACCCAACTTTTTGTTTTGTCTCCAGCTTTCCCCTCAATCTTGTTCTCTTTCACGTGTATCCCTACTCCATATGGCACATGCTGACACCGACATCGGTGATCGGAAAGGGAGATTGTTGTTCGTTCTTGCCCATCTCATCAGCGTGGCTGGTGTCGGCAAACGAATGCACCACGACATCGGAACATTCTATTTGAATGCTGGGTAAGTCATATGTAACATCATTCACACTGTCACAATACTGAAGACTTGACAACATGTCACCGCACCTGCAACCTCGACGATGGCGATCTGAACTTGTACACAATTTCGCCGCCTAAAGTCTACAGTGAGACCACCGTCATGTACAGACAGACTACCCTCGTATACATCCAGCTGCTCGACATGGCAGCAGGCCCACTACACCTGCAGCAGCCCGGACCGATACCTCTATACGTCCTTCTTGTTCTCGTAGTCGGCATCTGCTGCTACTTCTTCTTCATAGGCACCGCCGCAGTACGTCTCTGGTTCTACAAAGGCGCCCTCGGCCCCGCCCCAGAGAGGTTCATCGTGATCAGGAACGAAACTCAAGAAGACGGCCATAATACGGCGCCGATTCACAGCAAACACAACGAGCATGGAACAAGTGCTGAAACCCTAAGGAAGCGGCGCATGACCGTCTTCACCCACGACTCGTTATCAGCGCCAACAGAGACTATAGCACACAGCACCGCGTTCTCCCCCCGAAACCTCTCCACCGCTACAACAACAGTCAACCTCCAAGACATCTCAGACATCTCAGACCTAAGCTCCTTCACAAACCCGCAAACGCGAGCCTACCTAGCCGAAGAACGCCGCATCTCGCGCATGCCCGCCTTCGACGCCGACGACTGCGGAACAGGAGACTACTTCCCAGACATACCCCTTACAAACCGGCCCATCGAATCCACGTCCCTCCATTCCAACACCCTTACTGCCTCCCATCTAGGTCTCACACCCACACCCCGCAGCAACTGGCTCACCATCTCCCCCCAATACATCGAATACCACGCCGCGCGCACCCACCTCCTCTTGCGCAACCGCTCCTCCTGCATCCACGTCACCCCCGAGGGCGAACGAGCATGTCGCGAACTACTACAGGAAGTCACGTCTTTCCTCGTGGACATGTATCCGCACCAATTCCGTTTTCTGACGAAGACGCGCAGGAAGCACGTGCTGAATGAGCTCACAAGAGAGGATTTCGAAATAGAGCATGGGTTGGAATGTCATCCGTTGGAAGTAGTTGCTAGGTTGTGTGCGGAGGATTTCATGGTTTGGGGGCGGAGTGAGAGTACGTTGAATTGGTATTTACAGGCTGCTACGACGCTGTTTCCGAGCGGGTATGTTGTAAGTCCGTATATGGGGAAGACGGTTGATATGGTGGTGGGTGGGGAGGGGATAGGGAAACCGGGTATGGTGCCTTGGTCTGGTATGTATTTCTTTGCCCTCCTCCCTTGAAAGATAGTTGTGGAACTCAAGCTAACAAACATCTCACAGACCTCCAATCCATCCTCAAACTCACCCTCCCAACCCTCTCCCCCTACTCCTCCACCGGCCCCCTATCCCACACGCAAACCTTCATCCAAACCCGGCCCCTCCGCGCCACTCTAGCATCAACCCTCCACATCCCTCGCCCCATGGACTTTTTCGCTGGCCACATAGCTGATCTGCAGCCAACTGAACTGCTCGTGCGTACAGAAACGCAGATGTATGCGCGTTTGCCCAAATCAGGTGCTGTCATTGTGACGACGCGGACAAGCACCGAGACGCTAAGTGAGATGAAAGATAGGATGACGATGAGGGAGAAAGAGGCGTTCTTGAGGGAGATCGGGCAGTGGGGAGAGGAGGAGGCGAGGGTGAAAGGGAGGGATTTGTGGATTGGGGTTGTGGAACGGTGTTTGAAAGGTTAGTTCTCCTGAGTTGGCATTGCTGCCAAATAGAGTGGGCTAACGAATTTGTGGATAGATCAGAAAGCGTTTAGAGACGATGTAACGGTTTATAGTAGGGTGTCGGTGATGGGAGAGATTAAAGGCTGAGGCTGAGGCGGATAAGGTGGGCGTCGTTTGGAGCTTGAGGCAATATGCTGGTGAGTATGATATCGCACTAGCGGTAGTCGTATGAGGACGGGTGACTATGTAAGCTATCCTAGAGACGACGTACATTCCAAACCAATCACACAACTCAAATACGAAACCTCATCGCTGTATCCGATTTCTACAGGTAGCGAGGTGGCTTCGTATCACAAGCCGCCTCAGTGGTGCGAATCCCAAATCGCTACCACACAACGTCCGCAACAGTGGAGTACGAAAAAAACCATTTCCTCGCGCAAAAAAACCCAGATTGAACACTCTTCAGACACCGCATCTCACATAAACAAAAAAAAGATGGCGTACGCAATCCCTTCCAGTTCCCTCAGCATAACAGCAGCAACATCCGCCCCCTGGCTGACAGAACACCCGAAATCGAACCTCACGAATATATCCTTCGCAACCACAACCAGCATATCCTTTCCAACGACCATGTCTATATCCATATCTCAATACGCACCACCTCCATCACCCTCAACCTCAACTACACCCCTCCTCCCCTTCCCACCCACCTTTCCACCCATCTCTTCACCCACCAACCTCACCTGCTCCCCCCTCCCCCCCTCCTACGGTCCCCTCCCCCCAGTCGAATACACCCCCTATTCCTTCTCCACCTGGCCCCAAATCCGGCAACCCGCTCTCTCCGCCCTCACACCATCGCGCTACACGCTTTCTTTCCGCGACGCAAACGCTTCGTATGTCGGAGTAACGTATCTGGGACATTACGAATTGCGGGCGTATGATGCGGGGGAATGTGCGAGGAGGTGCGATGGATGGGGGAGTGATGGGAGTGATGGACAGAGGGAGGTTTTCGCAGGATCCTCCACTTCCATTCTCTCTTCGTTTGCTCTTCCAACACCATCACCAACACCTACACCATCCCCACCACCATCCCCCCACCCCCAAACCTGCAACGGCTTCAACCTCTACTTCGAGCGCTCACCTTCCATCCACCTCGGCTCGAACTGCAGAGACGCAGCCAGCCGGACGATAATAAAATGTGCACTGTGGGGCGAGGGGGTGGAGGAGAAAGGAGCGACGAATACGGGGTATACGGAGTGGGACTTTAACGTTGAGATTGCGGGGTCGAATGGGTATAGGTTGGGTGGGGAGGAGGCCAAGAGCGTTGCGCAGCGGGTACGAAGTGGGGGGTTGATGGCGATTTCGGTGGCTGTCATGATAGGGGGACTTGTGGTTGGGGGTATCGGGTTTTGAGAAAGGAAGATGGAGGTAAACCGGTAGCTGACAGTGACACAGTAGGAAGCAACACCGGTTTAGACTTATCTCATTTTCGAACACAGCTGAAGAGGACTCTCGGGTATCATTTGGGTCTATTGTGACCTACGTTCCTATGTACAAATACAATTACTGCTCCCCATTCATCAAAGACGCTAGAAGCGCGGGTTAGAAGTACCAACCGCTTTTCATGGCCCGTATTTCCAAACGCCGTAATGTGCACAAAACATGCTTCTACTAGAAGGCATAGAGACCCCGCATGTTCCAGATCGCTTCATCAATCATGCTGGGAGTCCATTCGGCGCCCGTCATCTGCCCAGCAATACTCTCCCGCTTGTCGCGTGACAGTACTAAGAAGCGCTCGATGAGATCACCATCAATCACGCTCTTGACCGGCGCAAAGTAGCTGCGGAAGGCGAGATGATCCCGACCAGACAACGGCTTATCGTCCGACCGAAGTTGAAGCTCCAGTTGCTGGAACATCTTGTGTTGTCGGCGGGAGTTGAAGGGAATGAGTGCACCAAGAGTGCCTTGGAGACCGGCCCAGAAGATGATGCGCTCACCACCAGACAGGAGAACCGTCTTTTGTATCGAGACAGGAATGTCGTTTGTGAAGTAGTGTGCGATGAGGTCAAGACGGTTCGGTGTACCGCCCAGGTAGCCTTTGTCTACTAGTAGGTCGGAGCCGTCGGGCGATTCGTCTGAAGACTCGGAAACCTTCTGGGGGCAGCGCACAAGCCAGATATTGCCGAACTTGTCACCACCGACTGTAGTGTCGTAGTCCAGCATTTCTGATGCGGAAGTGTGACGGGCGATGGTGTCATCCACAAAAGGAATGAGACGGTTGGGGTGGACTTGGTCCTTGTGTACAACGTAGGTGACGGATTGCGCCTGGTCGGAAACGACAAGTCGACTGCCTTGGGTCTTGAGATCGGTAATACGTGTCGCTACGCAGTTCGGAGCCTGAGCTTTACGGAGGACCGACTTCATACCACAGTCGTAAAGACACAGGTGACGACCAACACCAGCGATAAGCTTTCCCTTGAAGGCCAGTAGCGCTAGAGGTGGATCGCTGACCTCGGTCTCGTGGAAGAACTCCAACTCGCGACCAGTGGGGTTAATCTTGTATACCTGTATAGAAGCAGATGTGTATTTGAAGGGATTGAAGCTCAAGTCTTTAGCAGTACCGACAGCTAGGAATGCCTCGTCACCGCGGCTCTCAAAGAAGACCAGAGCAGCACTGACAAGTGACTGGTTGCCGTTGAGCTCCACTGTGTGGGTGACGGTCTTCTCGCTCACAGGGTCGACCACTTGGATGCAAGAGGCCCAGCTGCCTTGAGCCCTTGGGTATCCAAAGTCGATCGCGGGAAGTTCGTCGCCATCGGTTGTGCCGTTTACAGCATCGCCATCGGCTTCCTCAATCTTCATGGGGCCGTTGGTGCCGTCGGTCTCTTCCTTCTTTACACCAGCGTGTGCTATCAGCTGCTGGCGTCTATCGGCGCTGATAGTATTGTTATCGCTCTCGATCACGTAGAAGACACCCTGGTCGTGCCATCCGACCATCTTCCTGGGGGTGTACTTGAGTGGGATGTTCTCGTAGGTCGTGTTGTCCGTCAAGTCGTTGAAGGTAAAGATTCTATTTCGTTAGCAACTGTACATTTGTTTTGTTGTTATGACAAAAATGAGTTGATAACTGCTTTCAGTAGGAACAATTGGAAATTTTGTTTCAGCCTCATCTTGATTCGACGGTAGGAAACATATTTTCATCATTGCAGTTGGAGCGAAAGAAATAGGGGGTGCTTACCGTAACTCATTAGCGCTGACACAGATGATTCCCTTGAATTGAGAACCATCAAAGTTCCAAGCGGACTTGAAAGGGATGTAGTTCAAGGGTGTCAGCTGCAATACGCCGGTCCGGGGATGGGTGTAGCCTAGCCATGGCCTTGAGGTCATTGCGAGGATAGCAGGTTCGCCGGCAACAGTCACCTTCGCAAACTTGATAGGCTCGGGGCCAAGGAAGCGCCTCCGGGTGTCACCGATGTCTCCAGTCATCTCATCCAGTACTGATCGAATGTATACACCGCTTCGCAGACCAATGTGCAAGAACTGGCTGTATCCACGGGGCGACTTGTCTGTCATGAGGTTGATGGTCAGGTCGCTCGGCGGTGATGTAAGAGCTTGAACAGAGATGCTTCGTAGGATATTGCCTTCCATGTCAGGACTCAGATTGAATATCCGGACGGTCTGGTCGCTGCAGCCAACAGCCAAGAAGAAAGCTCGCACGCTACCCTCTGGGACATCGGGCATCGCCAGGCAGTTGATGGTGCTGTCCAGGGCAATCTCCTCCTCAGCCATAGCAAGTGAACCATCGGAGTCGCACTCAAAGTACAAGATCTGGCCTGAACTCAGCGCGATGGCAACCTGTCGGTTGTTTGTGGCGCAGGCTACAATGGTACGATGGGCTGGAGGTTGCCAATCAGTCAAACTTGCATGTGTCGCGCTCGCATCTTCGTTGGGAAATTGAATACCCTGAATGTGGCGGATACCCTTGGGATGGATCTGGATGATGCAGTCCTCACCAAATTGTTGCACACCAAGCGTGTTTGTATCTGGGAGGAAGCCAGTGTTAGAGGCTTCCTCGACATCATCGCCGATTTTCAGAACTAATGTTCTGCTGTGAAGGCACATCACAATGAGGGTGTCGGTCTCGTCTTCGCTGGTGAGCTTTGTAGTCCAGACATCTGACGCGTTTTGCGGCAAAGGCGACTCGATGAGGTCCAGAACCTCCAGAGCATTCCTGGTGGTGCGGAACGAACTTCGGCCTCCTGTACCATTGATCGTGTAAACCTGTGGCGCGTCTTCGAGGGCAGGGTTGGCAACCTCCATACCCATGATCGGATTCAGACTGGCCATCGACTCTACCGCCGTGAGGTTGACCAGGGCTCGAGGCTTGAAGAAAGGAGGCGCGAAAGCAGTCTCCGGATCGACAGGGAACTGGTCGCTCTCGAACACGGGGTCCTCTGTCTCGTCTCCCAACGACTCGAGCTCGTACAGGATGCGGTCCCCAGATTCGCAGGCAGCATACACGAAACCTGCCCTCAGAATACAGATGCTGGTGACGACAGGGATAGTATCAAAGTACTTGATCTTGATCTTGTCGACTGTGCCATTTGTTGCTTCCACGGTAAGCTTGAAGACGTCGCCATCCTCTGTTTGTAGGAGGTAGAAGAAATCGCCGCCCTTCAGAGAGTACAGGGTACCAGCAACGATCATGCGCTTACGGTTGGGGTCTTCGGTAGCTCCCTCACGACGTGGAATGGCCAGTCGGTGGACGCTCGATTTGTTGTTGAAGATACGGCGGTAAGTGATGCTGTCTTCTCCACAGCACAGAACACCGCTTGGAGCATTTGGACCACCAGGGACCCGGAAGAGGGTATTGGCGGTCCGATCAACTGGCTCTGACCATTTCCGGACGATGTGGTTCAGACCAAGGTCCAGCTCGTAGTATACCAGCTCCTTCTTGATCTCGTCGTACGCTTCGCCGGTAGGATCGGTCTCGGAGTTGGAGTAGTCCACCTCGAGAGTAGCGAACATGGGGTTGTCGTATCCGACATCAAGCCCGATGAGGCAGTACACTAGCGTCTGTGGCTTGTGTGCCTCTAGCGGTGAGGAGATGGCGATGTCCGTCTGGCCACTGCGGGTGAGAATGTAGACAAGCTTGTTCTTCTCCGTCGAGGCGATCATGATAGCGCGCCCTTTCGGGTCGGCTGCCAGATACTCGCCCGGCACGACGCGTCGTATTCCAGACTTGCCGAACGTCTCGAAGTGGACCGTCTTGAAGGTGTGCTCATCTGGCATGTACTCATACGTGACTAACCGTCCTGAATCGGTGGTTATGACGATATGGTCTGACAGAGTCAGCAGAGGTTCTTGTTAATTGCAATCCATTCCACCGCGGGCTCAGTGAGCTGGGAGCTCGGAGGTGTCGTGTGCTTTGAAAATCACTATACTGCTTGTAGCGGGGAAGTAGGACTGACATACCTTTGGTTCCGCCCGCGATCCTGAACTTGGCGATGCGGCGAATGATGCCAAAGACATCCTGCGAGTAGAGCTCTTGGAAGCCCTTCTGCCGCCGCGAGACCTCCAGGATAGCTAGCCGTGAGCCGCTCGCTGTGAGGATTTGCTGCTTTCCGTTTCCGAGAAAGTCGCCGGAGATGGCGTCCTGAGTGGCTGTCGGCTGCTTCACCGTCAAGGCGTACAGGGACATGGAGGAGAAGCTCGTCATGACGGGCGGCGGTGGGCGCTGGCCCAGTTACTCTCGTCGCGTCGAGGTCTTGAGCGCGTGTGGGAAAAGTTCAAAATTAAGTCGCGACAATCGAAAGTAATGCTCGGGCTTGCAGAGTGTAGGGCGCGCCGGTGTCAGGCAGCGCGGCGGAAGAGTTGCGGGCGCAAGTTGTCGAGGCTCGTGAGAAAGATTTACGCGCGAAGAGGCCAGAGCTTCTCGGCCTAGTGTCGGTCCGCCCTGGCCAATTGGTGGGATGCGCCCCACTAAAATTTCATGTCGCAAAGTCCTCGAAGGCGCATACAGACGACGCTCTCGATAACTGATACAGTCACGACACGTATATACAACATGAAGCGCAAAGTCGGCGCCCTAGAGAAGCTCGAGTCGGACCATGCGGCACTCCGATTCAAGCTGAAGCGAGACCCCCAATCGTACCGAGACGACTTCGAGCAGCAGTACCAGCAATACCGAACCCTCCTCGACCTGTTCCTTGCCGACCCGAGCACCTCGGACAGCGGTCTGGTTGCGCTGAAGGATCTCATTGAGTTCGTCTCGCACACTTCGGACCTCTATCCCGATGTCGCGTCAGAGTTCCCCAGGGATCTCGAGCTTCTGCTCACCCACCATGAGGTGCTTGAGTACGACCTGAGGGACAAGATCGTCGGCGCATACTGCTTGCTCAAGCGGAAAGAAGTCATAGACTCAGTCAAACTTCTCAACACCCTGTTCCCACTCCTTGTAGCGACGAACAGCAAGAGTCTGCGACAACTGCTCTACACCAAGATTATCTCAGATCTACGTTCGTCCAACGCGAAGACTGTGAACCACAAGCTCAACAAGTCTATGCAAACGGCACTTTACAAGTACGCAGTATCTTCACAATGTCTGGTGTTCCCGACTAACCGTTCCAAGTCTCCTAGAATCCGACACCTCCTCGCCGAAGGGTCTCTGGGCCGTCAAGATTACCAGAGAGCTGTGGAAACGACAGATATGGACAGATACGCGCGCCGTCGAGGTCATGCGACTAGCAGCACTCAGCGACAACGAGAAGACCATCTCGGGCGGCCTCAGGTTCTTCCTCGGTGGTGACCAGGAGCGAGAAGCCGCCGCAGAAGAGAGCAGCGATGACGACAACGATGTGGACATTGGAAAGCTGAAGCATGCTGCCGGCATCAACAAGAAGAGCAAGAAGAAGGCGCGCGACATCAAATCCGCAGCTGTCAGTCTCAAGAAGAAGGCCAAGAAGAAGAACGCACCCCACCCCCTCAACTTCAGTGCGCTACACCTTCTCCACGACCCTCAAGGCTTCGCCGAAACCGTCTTCTCGAAGCACATCCAGAACACCAAGAACAAGCTTGCCCTCGAGACAAGGCTACTGGCACTGCAGCTAGTCACTCGCCTCGTTGGATTACATCAGCTCACAGTCCTTCCGCTATACTCATACTTCCTGAAGCATCTCACTCCTCGGCAAGCCTCAGTCACCACTTACTTGGCGTGCTTAGCGCAAGCGACACATTCGTATGTACCGCCAGACGTGCTTGAGCCGCTTGTGCAGAAGATCGCGAACGAGTTCGTGTCAGAAGCCTCAGCCTCTGAGGTCGCGGCAGCAGGTCTGAATTCCATTCGTGAGATTTGCGCACGTCAGCCATTGGCCATGACAGATACTCTGCTCCAAGATTTGGTCATGGTGAGTTTGCTCCTTAGAACCCGATGCCATACTCTATACTAACGCTTATTAGTACCGTAAATCGAAAGACAAGGGTACAATGATGGCCGCCAAAGGTCTCCTCTCCCTCTACCGCGAAGTCGGCGCCGACCTCCTCAAGAAACGCGATCGTGGCAAGGACGCGACAATGGGTATCCGCGCTGGTACTATCAAAGAGCGTCGCTATGGTGAAGAAGCTATTGGAGAGGTTGAGGGCATCGAGTTGCTCGAGAAATGGAAGGAAGAGGAGCGCCGGAAGAAGCTCATAGAAGCTGGTCTGGACCCTGACGCAGACAACGGCGACGTGGACCTCGACGGCGAAGACGACTGGAAGAAGTGGGACGTGGAGAGTGAAGGCGACAGCGACGACTCAGGCGGCTGGATCAACGTCGAAAGCGACGGCGAAGACATCCAAATCAGCGACTCCGAAGACGAAAAGGACAAGAAGGAACGCCCCGCAAAGAAAGCCAAGCTCGACAGCGCCACCCCCGGCCCATCAACAGACGACAAGGAGAACTCCAAGAGCGCCGAACCAGAAACCAAGTCCCTCTCCAAACTCCTCACAACCACCATCCTCACCCCCGCCGACCTCAAACAACTCCAAGCCCTCCGCGCCTCCAGCACCATAACCTCCACCCTCGCCGGCTCCTCCAAGCGCGCCCAGCTCCTCGCCGCCCGCCACGCCGACGAAGCCATCACCGCCGAGACCATCGAGCTCGCCGCCAAAATCGGCAAGAAGAACACCAAGGAAGAGAAGATTGCTCTCGCCAGGGCTGACCGCGAAACGAACCACACTTCCAAGGCGGCGAAGCACCAGGCCAAGAAGGTGGAAGAGGGCAAGAGTACGACGAACAAGGAGAAGGCAAGGAAGAAGAATTTCCTTATGACGCTGGGTAAGGCGAGGTTTAAGAATAAACGTAGTTTGGGGGATGTTAAGAGGACGATGCAGGGGCATGTTGAGAGGAAGAAGAGGGGTGGTAAGAGGGGGAATAAGGGAAATTAAGTGCGGTCAGGCATACGTTGATGGCATTTATTTTGAGTATTGTTACTTGTATGGGATGGACCGAAAATGGCATGTTCTTTCACGGCAGACGAATGGAAAAAGGGAAAAGTAACTTGATACCCAGATAGAATATGGATCATGAAACATGAGTTATCCCGTTCTTGAGTGGTCCTAGGACCAGGCCTGATATTTGAAATCGCACCTTGAACGCCCAGCCAGCCTTCCATTCGCCACTTGCCCATGGTAACCATAGAAGGGAATGCTGTCCTCCATACATCGAACATACATGTGCGTTCTCTCGCTGTATAGCACCAGCATCCACATTAACCCATCACCCTTACTCCTCCACAGTCTGTGCCGGGACATTTCCTGTCTCTACTTCTCCACCATCGACAGCAACGCGTCGTTCGAAACGAAACACCGGCCTTCGGGTACCAAAGTCGCTCGAGCTCTCACTGTGGAAGCTGCTTGAAGCGTTCTTGGTACCCAGGACCTGGAGTTTGCCGTGCTCGGAGCTGGGGATAGGTCGTATAGGGGCGCTGCGCTTGCTGCGGGAAGAAGAAGGCTCGCCATTTCGGTGTTGAGACGAAGCGTCATCCTTGGTAGTTGGTGTGACTGGAGAACTGGCAGAGCGGGGAGGTAGTTTGGTGGGAGTTCTCTGGACTTTGGAAGGAGTGAACGGGTGACTCATGTAGGTCATAGCCCTTGGGTTGTCATCGGTCGCCTTCGACATCTGTTCAAGTGTCTGGGGTGCACCGCGGCGAATAGGTGTGATGAGAATACCCTTGTGCCTCGTTGACGTTGCTCCCGGGTCCGAGATCGACTGTGGTGGGGTTTTGACGACAGCGTTGTCTGCGCCCGCTTTGCCCTGGATGGGATGACGAGACGTCGTTGCACTCGGAAGTATACTCGTGGGATCGGCTATCCTTTCATTAGAGGTGCTCGCCACCGGCAACGATTGAGGTGCGACCGCGAACGCGTCCGCAACACCATGCCCTGTACCATCTTGCCACATGTCGGCATCAGCAGAAAGAGCCTGACGCACTGTATGGTCATTCTCATTCTGAGCCTTCATCGCAGGAGTGATGGTAGGCTGTGGGTGGGTCGCCAGACTGACAGCACCGTCACCATTATTCTTCGTTCTCTTGCGCGAGCTCTGTGATTCAGCCTCCATCCAAGCACTCATATACTGATTCTGGATCTGAACCATCATCGATATATCGTTTTGTAGACCTTTCTTGTCTGTGGAGTGAGGATAGGCTTGTAGCAAGGATGTGATAAGTGAGGTGTGCTCAATGAGGTGACTGACGAGGAGGTTGGGATCTGGGTCTCGATGTACCGTTGGCGTGTGATTCCTATGTTGGTCAATGTTGCGTACCCTGGATAAAGGTGTAGCATTTGGTCGAGTAGTTGGACGACTCGATTGCGGTCGAGCATGCCGCTGATGTTCTCCGGCTTCATCGTCGTCAGCCTCAGCAACCTCAGCATCAGCGAGCTTCCTCTTCTGTGGCGAAGGTCGTGAGTACTCTTGGATATGATGGACAGCTCTCCTACGGAGTGAGTTCTCGTTCTGAGAGGGGACCATTGGCAGAACGTATGTGTTAGAAGGAACTTGGACATGATAGTGCTGCGCATATGATGGTTGGTGTTGTGGCGCGTGTTGCGCAAGAACCGGCGCGGAGAGTGGATACTGTACTTCAAAAGGTACATTGAGCGTGTGTCGACCCCATGCTGCGTTTGGGCTAACCTCAGGCGCGGCAGTGATCTTTGCGCTCATCATGCGATAGATATCATGACTCTGGTGCCCGGTAAATGTGCTGCCGTTCGCAGGCATGGCTGCCAATGCCGGTCTGGAGACACCGTAGCTGTACAGTTCTCTATATCCGTTGCCGATGAACTGATGCGGCTCTGACAGCTTTTTGTGTTTCTGTCTGCGCTTCGGGGCTCGCGTTGCTCGCCGTGGAGGTGATGGATCCTCGTTGACGATGATGGGGTTGTGGCTGCTGCCGCTCATGTTTGCGAAAGGCTTAGGTGCGAGCCTTCGCAGGGCGGAGGAGACTGTTCGATCGGTGGGATCAGTTGAGCCTTGTCGTTTCTTCGGCGTCGTGATGGTGAGTACCACTGGAGATTCGCCGGTACTCGGGGATGTGAGACTGAGATCATGCTCACTAATGTTGCCGGAGAGCGCCATTCTGGGAGGAGTGTCTGGCACTCTTCGATCGTCCGGAGCTTTCACGACCTTTTTGACGCTGGGAACAATGATATGTATGGTGTCGCTCGCCTGTCGGAGCGGTCTGGGCCGTCCAATGCCAGCCGTGTCTGGCTCTGCGTTTGCAGTGCCTCGCCGAGTGGACACCATGATGTTCAATGTTTGTCCTGGTTCGTCAGACCTTCACCGCTCAGTTGATTTCAAATTCTCCTCACCAGTTCCTAACTATCACGTCGCCGAAATGGTACAGCGCTGTGCCGGATTAGGGTGGTGAAGATGAGAACGTGATTACTGGCGACGCTCTTCTTGCGTCCGCGAGGTGCAGACGACGATAGCGGCGCAGCCGAGAATGGAGAGCGAAGTGATGAGTCCAAACAAACTTATGATGTTGCCTACATGTATGTAGAAGGTGCACTATGTGTGGGAAGTGACATCCGCTGTTTGAAAGGAAGGCGCGACGCACCGCGATCAACAGCAAGAACGGAATTTCAGCATGACACATCGCAAACGAAAACAAATGAAATGAACGACGAGACGGAAAGGAAAGACACTGATACCTCATGCGCTCGCCGTTGGTGCTACGCGGGGCAGCTCTCATCCTACGGTCAGAAACGCGCAAAGTTTAACCAACTCTTCCACATCATCCAAATCATTGACGACGCGATCGATAGCACCATCATCCCAAGCGATGCCATGCCAAAGCAGCACACCCACATCTCTCATCACTCTCATGTCGCCCATTCGAGCTTCCAGCTCCGGTACGGCGTCGATCAAGCGCGACCAAAACAGCTCACGAAGTTGCGTCGCACCGTTAAGGTAGGTCCACGTGAGCGCAGATCCAGGGAGAGATATTGTCATGTTTCCAAGGAGATGCTCGAGTCCGTACAGGCAGGTCCCGAAGGGTAAGTACTCCGCCTCCGCCCAATCTACCAGGCCTGTAATCTGCCAGGTGTTCTGGTCAACCAGGATGTTGGATGGGATTAGGTCTCCATGATTGAGTACTACTGGGTAGTCCTCCATTCGCTGTATCGCGCGCATGGTCTCTCGCGCTCTTTTGCGTAGATATGCATCCGGTAGTTCACTAGCCAGCCGCTCAAGTCTAGACATGATCGTTGAGCCGACCTTGCCGCAGCACTGCGCGAGCATCGATGGACGCTCATCCATGGGTGAATCTGCCCGTACCGTTCGGGCGATATAGTGTACTTTCTGTGGTGAGTGCCAGCTGTGCGCGATAAGATCCGCGAAACTTGCGATGAGGCGCTCTAGTCGCTTTCCTGCGCTGTCATCGAGTGAGTGTCCATGCTGCTGTAATCGGCTCAGCGGCGTGCCATCAACCTTCCTCATCTCATATGCGCGTATGCCTCTGGGTAGTGATAAATCGAGATCCTCGATGGTGGGGGCTAGTGCTGGGTGCGCTGTGCTAGCAGCGCGTACAATGTTGAGGTCGAGGGCGTGCTGAGGCGGCCGAAGCTGGACGATGAGAGCAGGCTCATCCTCACATTTCACCTCAGCGGTAGCCTGATGCCGGATGATTTCCCTCGCAAAAGCGACTTTTGGTGGCGTGACCAGAAGGGTGTAGCTGCAATAACCCTGTTCCCTAAACTCTTCCACTTCACAGTCTTCATAGCGATCCCGCACAGCTTTTACGCAGATATCCCTATCCTCCAAACGCAAACTGAATCGATTCCAAAAGTTCGGGGACGTCATCGACGGTGCGACAGAACGTGTTTGGGATTGAAGCCCAAGGACTCAAGCCCTGCCGCGATTTTGAGGCGACGCGAATCATCCCGTCTCGCATCATCTGTGACATTCTGCCGTAAGCCCTGTCGTGACTTGTTAGAGAGCTAGAAGTCGAATGGTGTGTCGCACGCAGTCGTGGTTCGCTGGGAGTTTGCACGTGGAAGTTGGCGTGGGAGGAAGCAGCGAAGGAAGCGGGGATGTGGGGTGAACGGTGGCTCCCACTTAGGCGGGCGAGGCGTCGTCGCAATCTCCTCCATTCTCCACCCACCGCTCCAGACTAGCTCAAGCATCAAACGGTACTGGCTTATGGCGGAAGAGCCGACATCAGCTTCACTGTCCGACGGGCTCCAGCCTGGCCACGACATCTTTTGCACACCCCAAAATGACGCGGTTCCTGCGAGTAGCCTGTACTCAGAACTGGATGTTGCGCAGCAAGAGATCCGCCTTGTCAAACTCTGGCCTGGCACCGAAGACGATGTCATCGAATGCACACTACTCCCGTGTAGGCCTTTGCTCGATCTGAAAGGACTGTATACGGCTCCATCCTACTGCGCTGGCTCTGCAAAGAATACTGAATCTATCGTCCTCAACGATATGTCTTTCAATGTGTTCGCAAATCTGGCACATGCTCTGAAGGAAGTCCGTAACTTCTGGAAAGCTACATACGGCGCAAGGGAGTGTCTATTGTGGATCGATCAAATCTCGATAAATCAGTACGACATCAACGAGAGATCACACCAGGTTCGGTTCATGCGCGAAATCTACGAGTACGCAGAACAAGTCCTTGTCTGTCTGTCGACTGAGAAGGCCGACCCGAAAGGAATGAATTGGTCTATAAAGGTCGCGAGAGACGTTCGCCCCCGTGGGTTCGATGAGATTCCCAAAGGGGAACGCAGGACTGTGACCAGTGACTCTCATGATGACCTGGATGACAAGCAACGCGCCGATATAGTTGATGACGATCACCAACGCTTGATCGCAGACCATGTTATCGAAAATACATGGAGCGTGGACTTGATAGAAGGGTGGTTTGCTTCCTATGAGATCATTGGAGCTCCTTGGTTTACGAGAGCCTGGGTCCTCCAAGAATTCGTTGTCGCAGCAAACGTGTACTTCATGTATAGTGGAGTCTTTGCATCCTGGCGAACTGTTCTTCCAGTGTGGAGAGCAATTTACTCCACCTTCAATTTCAGAATTCACCAGGCAATCGGTCTCATGTCGGGCCCCCCGAGGAGCTGGTTTTCTGGTTTTCCGGAACGACGCAACCCGAATCGACTCATTGTGGACACCAGGCAAGGTGATTTAAGAGTAGGCATGACTGAAGCGATATTCACAATAGATTGTAAAGCCCACTCGCGTCAGAACCAGGACTTGAAGGAACTCCTGTCGCATTCCCGCAATCGCCATACTTCAGATCCCAGAGACAAAGTATTTGCCTACATCGGTCTGATCGATCCAGCCTACCGCATTGAACCGAACTATTCTCATTCCATCGATCAAGTTATGATCCATACAACTACCAGGATCATAGAGACAGAGAATAATTTAGACATTCTGTGGCACGCCGCAGCTTCTCAGACACATCATACCAACAGTCTGCCATCGTGGGTGGTTGATTGGACGTGCAAGGAATCCCCTTGCACTCCGAATAAGTCATACACCCACTCCCATGTACTGAAGAATACCGAAGCAAATGCTTCGGTTCGCACTGTTGAAACGGCTCGTGGAACTTCGCAGGCCTTGCAAGTTGATGGTGTCTTAATTGACGGATTAATTAAAGATTCAAGAAGAACGATTCACGACGAGCACTTGTATACATCTTACAACGGCTTTGGCGGTGCTTGCTCCCATGACTCTAAAAAAGACGATGAGATATGGGTTTTGAGGGGCTGCAGATCACCGCTAATATTACGTCCCCAAGACAAGTATGGCTACATACTGGTATCAGCTGCGACATACGGGCGCGAGGATCTCGGAGATGACATCTGGATTACGGAGCGGGCACAGGAAGAGAGAGAGAAACAAGGAGGCTGGCGAAGCATATCTATAATCTAGTCAAAGTCATGACTGCAGACCTAATCCACTATTTCGACTTTCCATGAAGCTTCGCGGCGAAGCTGCAGCATCTATCAACACACGGCACTGTATTTCTGGTGTGATTAACTATCGTCATCGCCATGCGCCCTTATTTAGCAGCGTTTTTGCACTATGAAACTCTATCGATTCACACTCCCTTCACTATGTAGACCTCACACCAGTTACACCAGAATCTGCCTGTGATGGGCTGTAATGAACAGCAGAGAGAAACCGTACAACACAGCCGAACGACATCCCAAGACGCACAACTGTACAAGATGTCCATTCCCAATAATTATGCAACAGACCAGACTCACCCGTGCTGTCACGGAAGAAACAAGAACGAGGAAAATGAAGTCGGAAACGCAGCGCCTGCGATGATGCACGGGCCCGTCGATACTACGCCTCTTGAAGCCCCCACGTCCATACAATCTGACTGTGTATCTGCAGGCCTCTATTCAGAAGACGAGCTGCCTGTCCCTTCCCTAGAGGAGCGACAAGCCGGTGAAGATGTTATCATGGCAGACATGCTAACAGCTATGCAACTGGAGGGCCTGGAGGTAAGCACTCCTTCCCCGGAGAGCCAGTGGACGAACATGGGCGTAGAAGCTGATTCGGAAGCCAATTCGGTCTCAGCGGAGCTAAACGAACAACAACCCGAAAGTCTTCATGCTTCGGACGGATCAGCTCACAGCGACTCCTTGACGGCTACAGGTTTCGCGGATGACGAGCAGACCGCACAGCCCGAGGAGTACGCAGACGATGCCGACTCTCTAGAGCTCGAGGATTTTGACATTGACTTCAGCGAGCTTCTCCCATCGGACTTCCCAGATTTCCCCTTCGATGATCTGAATGACCCCTCCGACGAAAGATGGGCAGAGATGCTGAAAGAAGTCGACGCCTGGAACAAAACACACAACGGCGCAGCCGAAGAAGACACTCACACCACCCCCACTCCCGGCGAACCCTTCACATACGCCGTCGACCCCTTCAACCCCGAAATCTGCAAAGCCGATCTAATCCGCTGCCCCATTCCCATCCCCACACCAGAAACCGACATCCTCGCCCACTTCTCCACAGAATACGCACGCTCAATCCGTCTCCTCAAAGTGAAATACCGCTGGTACCACTCCAGCCCCTCAGACTGGCAAAAAGAAGTCAGCACCCTCATCTCCGCCATCGACAACACCTCCAACAACCTAGAGCCCTGGCTACCGTTGCACAGATGGCTCGTACTATACCGCCGCCTCATGCAAGGCGCGACGGCCCGTGAGCGCTACAAGACCAAGAATTTCTTACTGAAGAAGTTGGAGGCGGTGGCTAAGATGCGGATGGAGGAGAGTAAGGCGGCGGTTGTGGAGTTACTGCAGGCGAAGGGGATGAAGTTGGCGCATGGGGCTTTGTGTGGGATGAAGCGGGCGGTTGATGAGGATTGTGAGAGGAGGGGGAGTTTGCTGCTGGGGACTATTCCGGAGTTTACGAATGAGCTTGTTGGGGGGTTTTCCGGGAGGTGGTCGTGGGTGGACTGATGGAGATGTGTTAATAGAGGATGGAAATGAACTCACAACTCGATAGACGGATGCGAAAATGAGACTGTTACTATGAAGACCTTTGCAAACTGACCAAATGCCGTAGTTTCAACCTTCCCGAGGTTCTCACCACTTCGGCATCTCCATCCTCGCAGTACCTCCCCTCACCTCCGGATCTCATCTCCAAAGGCTCGCGGTTATTAGACTCCACCTCGTAATCGTGGTTGACGATCAAAAGCAACAAAGATAGCTCGTACAAGCTTCACCACGACCTATGACGTCACACCCCAAACTCCGAAGTAAGATCGTCCTCGGGTCACGAACCCGGGCATGAATCTTGGATCCATCGTGCGCAGCTCACTACGCCGTTCCAATAATTTCCCGGCGAACTCTACGGCCGTTCCGCGACCTTGATGAACTATCGTATACACACCAGTGTGCTCTTGGCCTACGCAATTCACTGCTGATCCCTTTCGTCTTATCTGCATCATTCCGTCGCGCATGCTCCAACTTCAATCAAGCTCTCGCTTGGGTGATGTGCACAATGCATGCGATGCCAAGCTACAGCAGCGCAAACTTCCGACGTCGATGGAGGGGAGACTCAAAGAAGGCGCCGGGATGCTGATTGGCTGTAAAGTCAACAATTCCATTCGTGCAGGATGCGGGTAAATCATCTTTCAAATTAAGAAACTCTACATCCATGTCCTTAGCCAACAAGGACGATGTTGCAAGTAAATGAAAATAAAGACGACGAATACATGCGGATCTAGGATCAACGTGGGTGTTGGGCGAGATACCAATGCGATGCGCAGAGTTGCGCAGTTTGCTGATCACTGATCGCCCAAAACCTTGCGAGGATCTTCACTTGTCAAGGCGCCAGATAGCAAACTTCGTATCCAGCATCATGCTTACTGTCCGCAGACTTTCTCGCTTCTTGGTTCCCATGTCCATGTCTACCATAGCGTATCTCCGCACGAGTTTCAACCGGTCAGACCCTTCTTTTCCAGACATGCACAATCAGTCTCGCATACACGCCATAGCCCTCGCATGGAAACTGGTCCAGTCCAGTCCATGAAGACGTGGCACAACACCACCATCTCCACTCCACCACCCCCATGGAATATCAGACTACCGCTCTTAGCCCTACGAAAGCAAAACCTTCTACCGACATCGTAGGGCTGGACCAGCGCCACATTTCCCCCCAGCTGAAGAAACAATCGTGACAAGGCCATAACCATTCTATCCGCCCGAAGCTACACGTTAGTCTTCCCGCACCGCGCTAGTCGCCACGCTACATCTCTCCGACACCAGCGATTGCTGTGGCGCATCTAGATCCACTTGCTAGTAAATCGTGGAGAGCTGAAAAAAGTAAAATGCAGAATGCAGAATGGGCGGCAGGCGGCTAACGTGAATGTTTTGCGCATGTCCAGTGTTTTCGGGTCAGTCATGCTTAGTCGGTGACAGCGATGGGCGCTGGTGGTGTTCGCTTATCTGGCTGATGGAGGCATACATATCTGATTGATAGGCTGGCAGCATTAATGGGCTTCTACGTGGGCTTTGTTTGCTGACGCTGGGCTGAGACATGGGTGCGTTGAAGTGCGGAAACGGACATCGGGCTACGCCGTAAGACTGAGGTTTGAACCGAGTGCGTGAAGTCGTCGCCGGCTTGGATTTCGTTCGACAAGCACGGGCGGTCTGGTAGTCTCTGGTCTAGCCACGCGGCAGGTGAACGTCCGGCCCTTCTCTCTGTTAGTGACCGCCCGGCAAGTTTGTCGATCTGAGATGGGGGCTTGCGTACCCGAGACAATTCTAAAATGGCAAAGATCTGTGAGGATCTGGATTGAATGAAGATCTCAATGGCGTAGTCGAGCGTGCATCCAGGCTCGTGGGTCTATGATTGCGCTCACGGCACGGGAGACGGCACCATTGCGGTGAGTGAAGCGCAGGTGCTTCCTCGGCGAAGTGCAGATCAGCAGCATGTGTAGGAAATTGAGAAGACGTTTCGATGTACTGAGGCAGTGATGTGTCATTAATGATTCTATGTAGCCCAAATGCTCACTGGAGCTTTGCGACAAAGGAAATGCAAAAGGGTATATTCGTATGAACAGCATGTGATGTGTTGCAACCCAAACGCCTGGTAATGCAATTTTGTCGCACTCGGCGACTCGACCATGCCCATGTGTAGCGCCGTATGCAGAATCTGACAGATGCCGTGATGGTGGCGTACAGCAGGTGAGTCTGTGTTGCCGCCTCATTCTAGAGAGTGATTCCATGTGCCTTGTGAAACGCCGTTGAAAATCGATGTGGTGAATGCTAGGTCTTCGTTTGCTGATTAGGGAATGACTGCTAGATAATGCTGTCGATGTAGCGGATGCTCGTAGATGATCATTTGCGGAAGACGCTCATGAAGCTCTTGCGTTTGGTCATTCCTGAAGTCATAGGCCTGTCGGCAGGAATAGGAGGCGGCGCTGGGTGCGCGGCAGACGCGGACCTCTTGCCGAACTTTGAGAGTATGGGTTCAGACTTCTTGTTGACGATTCTGCTGTCGTCGATCTTCTCGTTGACAGCTACTCCGGAATCGCGGGATGCGTCGTGAGAGACCTCAGTGGTGACGACTGGTCTTGCGCCATGGTCAGCCTTGGATAGACCACGAGACAGCTGCATGGTACTCTTTGCTTTGAAGACACCAGATCTGCGCGAGCTCTTGGTCATGGCACGCTTGATGTTGCTACCAGTCTCCTCGGCTTGCTGTCGCTCCAAGCGCTCAATTTCGCCGAGGATAGTCATGCCGTTCATGGCAAGGCTCTCTTCGGGGATGGGTACGAATTTGACTACGCCACGCTCCGGCGCAACGCCGATTGACTCAGCCATGAACGTCTGAATCAGGGCGGCATTGCGTTTGTTGGTCGTGGGTTGCAGTTGCACAGGCAGAGCGTTAATGGTGAGCATGTAGGTGGGTTCAAATGAACCCCCGAGGAGCAGACACGCTGAGTGGTTGACCGTTATCATGATGGAGGCTTCTGGCCTCTGATAGCGCGTCGAGAGGTGGTGCGAGAGGTCGGTGACCAGGGTGTATTCGTCTTTGATCTACGCCAGGTTAGTGATTTGCCAAAAGAGTGGAGCTCGGCAGAATAACAACTTACGATAACGTTTGTCCGCAGCTCGGCTACAATGGGGGCATCCTTGGTCACACGGTCGCGAGCCGACGAGGCCATGCCGTCCTTGTAGGAGAATTGATCCTCGTAGAACTGTGCACGCGAGCGCGAAGTCATGGGCCGCAGGGGACCTACTTCATCCGCGGCGGCACTCGGAGCGCGGTTCCGGGAGTCGTGCTCGATGTCCTGGACCGACTGGGGCGACGATGCAAAAGAGAACTGTGAGTGCGCGGGTGAGAGCTGTCCATTGGCTTTCTCCGGCGAGAGGAGGGTGGTGCCTGCCTGTTGGGGAAATGCATTGTTGCCGGAGTAGGTCGAGGTGGACGATGGACGTGACATCTTGGCTTGGGTCGAGGTAGAGTTGTTAACTGAATGGGGCATACCGGGGGAGAGAAAACGATGGGGAATTGAGGATATAAGAGTAACGACCAGGGTTATCTGTCTGGTATGGGATTTGCCTAGATATGGATAAAGGCGTTGGTGCACATGCAAGAGCGCAGATCCCGGCGCGCTTCTCTATCTTGCAGTGTGAGACGAGGTCCGGAATGAGACGCGGTGGCGTTTGGTTATCAGCGGCCTGGAGGAAACGGAAACTGGGAGAGAGTCCGTGGGGAGTCCGTGTATCGATTGACGGTGTGGTGGAAGATGGTGCGGCAGGATGCAAGTGATGGGCGGTAGCAGTCCAGGGTTGAGGAATGGATGACGACTGAGCAAACACCCCGCAGTTGCAAAAGGAAGGCGCTGGTCGGAGAGATGCAGGAGATGGGCCCTGGGCAGAGCACGGCGAACCACTGTATGATATATTCCCATAGTCGCCGCATGCCAGTGCACTTGAGCACCAAGCAGCACCAAGCCTCAAGCATCTCGGGTAGAGCGACAGGGGTGCGGCCTCAAGTTGCAGCATCACCTGCACACGGGCCAGCCGCCCGCCATGCAGTTTTGGGCGCCTGCACACGATCGGACTGGGTATCTGACATGAGGCCTGGCTGAAGACGGCTGTGCGCTGCATCCTTATCTGGCGATGCGTCAAGTGTCGGCGACTCCAGCGAGCCCTCAGCTCTCAGGAAAGCCATGTTTGCTGCTCCAGGCGCGCCACCACCCGCACCTGCCAGCTGTGCCGACCGCGCTTTCCTCACCCTCGCTGCGACTGCCAGTTGAAAATAGCATCGCCCACAAGGGAAAGGGCAACCCCGTCCCCCCTGGTCCAGGACGTTGGCCTCAATCTCAGCGACAACGCAACACCACTCTGGTCCACTCAATCGAGGTTTGACGCTGGCTCCTAGCCCGCGCACTAACCCCGTCGCCGGCCACTCCTCCTACCCCGCCAAACGCAGCCTAGCCTGGAGCCGCTCTTCTTGGAGCTCGCTCCGGAGTCTCGACCTCTGTTCGACGGCCGCGCCTCTCGTGCCATGTCTCTGGTCTGCCTGCACTCTTTCGTCAGGAGGTACGCGGGCGGGAAGAAGCAGCATCCGCTACTCTACCTGGAGCCGCCTTGCTCGCACAGCATCGGCGGTCACTGGCACATGTCGTGGCCACATTCCATCTCCGCAGTTCGGCGCGCTGCCGAGCAAAACCACACCAGACACCAACGCCGACATGGTCACTGATGTGCATATGCCTTCCAGATGCAGAAAGGCACGACACTGCACGCGTCACAACCCAATCACTGAGACAGCCACCGGCATTCATCCTTCAATCACTTCCACGCATCATGGGTACCCAAATAATTTGTGTGCAAAGGAGCGGGAGATAAACAGCTGATGCAGGTACTAGTTCTTGTTTGTCCCAGTCTCGACCCCAAAGCGACGGGACCTAGCAATCTCCACTTATATTCAATGGACCGTACCTCGATAACGACTCAAGCTATTGCTCCTTCTCTGCCACGTCTGCGTAAGGAGTTGGGAGATAGCCAACCGCCCAACTTGACTCCTACTGTACCATGTTCACTGCGCCTCGACTTCTCCCGAAATGACTCTCCCAATCCACGGTGAACCAGCACCAATCGGAACGCAGTGCGCAGAAACCCCCTGGCTTTAAAAAATCCTCTTTGTTCGTGGCACAGCTCCATATATGTACTATGTGTCAGGCGCTCTGCACGTCAAGACCCTTTCGAAATGTCTGCTGCCAACGCCGTGTAACGACGTACCCTACCGGTCGCATAGTACCACCTCGATCTCATTTCCCCACAATTGGCTCTCAGCCTCCCGACTAAATAACTAGTCCAACGGCTGGCCTCTCTCTTTGTCTCACTGAAACCGCCTCCTCGCGCCATTACCAAGTCACGATTACACCGACTTCATTAGTCTACATACCCCATAGTGAGGGTTCGATCCAATGCGGACACTACACAAGTAACCGTAATTAACAATACGAAATGAACGGCGCCACCGTGCGGCCCGTCTCCTGGCTTGCGATGAAATGTCAAGCTTTTGAGGTGGGCTTGTGGCGCGTAAACGAAGGAAGGATGGTCTGTGTTCTCCGTCATCGTATAACGTTGTTTCTTACACCTGCTCAACGGTCGGTTGATGTAGTTTGGCTTGGCAATCAGAGACAGTCTCCGGAACGAATACGGTTGTGACAGTGTACATACCCGTGGCGGTGTAGCATAGCGGAAAATTGGGAGATGTGATGAACCAACATAAGGCGCCCATTCCAGAGGCTGTGCAGCACCGAGGACGATGCGCGATACCGAACGAATGGCCACATATGAGATGGGGCGCCTTGATTTATGGCCTGAGGATGAATTTAGAAGCCTTTTGGGGTCATGGAAGCGAACAAATGCTACCGACCTCGGTATCAGAATGTCGTTGTTGTATTTTATGACGTACACGTGAAAGCGCGCAGCGTGTTGTGGATCGCGCGGGCACCATCACCAACATCAAGCGCTGCCTCACTCCACATTTCGTGACCTCCACTGATCACCCGCACCTCAACTCAGACTCCATCTAAGCTCGCAATGCCACCTAAAAACGCGACAGCGAATGCCGCGCGCCGGAAAGGCCCGTCTTTTAACCCACCAAGACCCGTGGGTGCGCCTTCCCAAGCATCCACCGCGACGAAACGCGCCCCAGCGGCGGCATCCCGCGCGACAGGTGCCGCAAAGAAGAGCAACGCGGGGCCCTCGAAGACGGCCTTCACACCAGCCGCTGAAGTAATCGATCTATCCGACGACGATCAGGACGAAGAGCTAGCGGAGGATCTTAACATCTCCGACTTTGACGACATCATGGACGATGCACCCACTGCCAATCCACTGCCAGCAGCCGCCGCCCTCGACGAACCCGCTATTTCCCGAGCGCTCCTCGCACGCCTACTTCTAGAGAACTTCGAAGACCCGAACATACAAATACAAACAGGTGCGATGAAGCTGGTGGGCAAGTACATTGACATCTTTGTCACGGAAGCTTTCCTCAGAAGCCAGGACGAGATGAAGGCAGCGGCAAAGGATGGCGGTAGCATCGATGGTTTCCTCCAGGTGGAAGATCTGGAGAAGCTGGCACCCCAACTTGTGCTCGACTTCTGAGAGTGCTGTACACACGAAGACACGACGATCCAGCGCAAACCAGCGACGAGATGAGAAGGACAACTAGCTATTATCTGGATATATGCAGGCTTATTTGGATATGGGGTTAGCATGTAGCTCCAGGCGACAACCAACGGGGAGCTTCACACAGACTATAGCGCTGGTCTTGTGGACTGCGCCGCACCATACACGCGCTCCTCGCAGCCTATCCTTGGATGACAGAACTGTAAGGGTATTTTTGGAACACCACAAGTCATTGCGAGCGAAGACGGGTGTTCGGCCCACGGCCAAGGCTCGTGGCAGTAAGAGGTGGAGATGTCAAAAGGCCGAAACATGGACATGTACTCATCTGTCGTTTTCAGAACGAACTACTCTTCAGAAGTCAGGCCGAAAACACCTATGAACAAATGAAGGACACGTCGGCCTGGCATGTTTGAAACATGACCACATGACGCCTGGCTTCCAAGATCTTGTCGGTGACTGCTACTCCTACTGCACAGCCTGACCGACATGTAATGCACAATCTCGCAAACAGATCTTCCGGTTGCCTGGCTTGATCGGCCTTGAGATTGCCGTTGCCGCGCGTGGTCTGAAGCATCATGGGGTTCGGCTCAAACACACCCGGAACGTGGAGCGCGTCGCACCCTCAACACCTAGCTGCATCTCGACGAACACCAATATTGCGATATCGTCAACGCGACACTAGAAAAAGCATACGTTTTTTGCTTTGCACCGCACTGCACTGCGTTATCGTCGACTATCTCTTGCGTGCTTTTCAAATGTTGCAGTCATCTCACAGCGACGATGTTCGCGCTGCTAGCTACAGACAAATATACCCGTTTTAAGCCTCATTTACAGGGTCCTCAGCCGAACCAGGAGGCTGAAGCAGTTCTCGCCTCTAACGTGTCGCAACACCAACCCCATGTATCGGAATAGCTAGTAACCGCCCTAGCCACGCATGCAAATCTTTCATGCCTTAAGATGGCCCTATAGCCGTCACCTCAGGCTCTCTTTTCTTCATCTCTGCATCCCACGTTTCTTGTCACTTTGTGTTGCATTTTCCTTTGCATCTATCTTTCTTTACTTACCTCTTCACAATCTTTAATATACAACTGGCTAGTCCAGCTTGCTACTTTTCACGACCCAAAGCGCTAGTCGCCCATCCACTCTCTTGACGAGACGAGCATCGCAATACGAATCGCATACTTAATACCAATTTCGCCCTTACGCAAACGAACACCACATACACTAGTCAACATGTACTTCTCAAGAGCAACCATCGTCTCCGCCATCTTCGGCCTCGCGTGCGCACAGGAGTCTTCCATGTCCATGTCCATGGGCTCTGCTACTGAGCCAACTCTCTCCTCAGCAGTACTCGGTAGCGTCTCGACTTCCACACCGGCCGCCATGGCAGGAATGGTCATGACGCACGTAGTCCAAGTCGGAGGACCCAACGGAAGCCTGACCTTCTCTCCCTCCAACATCAAGGCACAGCCCGGAGATCTTGTCCAGTTCCAATTCCACCCCAAGGTACGTGCTATCACACTCCCTACTTCTATCTCTCCAACTAACAATACTCCAACAGAACCACTCCGTCGTCCAATCCACCTTCGACAACCCATGCACCCCCATCCAAAACATCATGTCCAACAAGACCGACGCCTTCTTCTCCGGCTTCATGCCCACCAACGCCTCCCTGACCGCCACAAGCCAAGTCCTCACCTACACCATCCGCGTTGCAGACGAGAAGCCCGTCTGGTTCTACTGCTCCCAGGGAAAGCATTGCCAGGCTGGTATGGTCGGCGCCATCAACGCGTAAGCCACACTCTCTTGTATAACCCACATCAATACACTAACACTATGCCCAACAGTCCCGCATCCGGCAACAAGACAATGGAAGCCTTCGTCGCCCTCGCCGCTCAGGCTACTGAGAACCTCTCCCCCGGCCAGGCTGCTGGCTCTGGTGGCGCATCTGGAAACACACCTACCTCGCCTTCAGCTGGCGGTGGCGCAAACTCTGGCACTGATGGCACATCCGGTGGCGCTGCAGGTGGCGATGCTAGCGGTACTGCCAGCGGTGCTCCCGCCCAGCAGACTGCCAACACTGCGGCCGCTGGTTTCAGCGCCCAGAGCTTCATTGGGGCTGCGGCGGCTGCTGTCCTTGCTGCTGTCGCTGCCTTGTAAGGTGCATGATTCGAAACTTCTTTTTCTGGTGTGATTATGGGGAGTTCATCTATCGTTGTGAAGATGGACGGTTGGAGGTTGTATGCAAGAATGGCATTATTTCAGTTTATGTGATACCACGTTATTTGCATGGCTAGCATTGATCTGAGCTGGGCTTTGCACTTGGATCTGCGGTCATTGGCGCTTTTGCTTTGAGAAATTGGTAGAAAATAATAGAGACGAATATTGATTGCTCGTATAAACTTTCTTCGGACTATTTGGTGAATGAGCATGCTCGAATTGGCCTTGTTATCTTCAGGCTCTGTCTACCACTTGATAAACATTCTTACTTTGCGACTTCAAGTTTTCTCAACTTCTACGACGAGACTCGAAGAGGCCTAAGATGGCTAGCATGCACCCTCTTACCAATCAACGTCAGCGGGGAACACGTGCGTAGAACAGTGGATGCGTATAGGTCAAGCGGTGGAGATATGCGGGTGGGGAAAACGTGCAACACGACTCACAACACTGTGCACAAAAGAGCCCGGGTAGATTACTCCAAGGAGTATGTGCAACGTCCGGTCGAGACCGACCTGAAAGCATCGTGAGGATTGGCTCTGGTGTTGCTGCCGCGGCGGATCTCGCGTTCATGCACCATGATGTCATGCAACCGAGCTAAAAGTTTTCACCCTGCACCTGCATCCGTTGCCCGCAGAGCCTCTTGCCATCTATACCCCAATCGGACGACTACGGCATGATGATCAATTGCCAGACCGCATTCTTACATACCGCGGCTGGAGCCGATAAAGGCTCTTTCTTGCTGCCGGCCTGAGGTGCCACTGACCCACTCAGACGCGACAGTCTGAAAGATTTCGTCAACGTCGCAACGCGATTAGAGCGAGGCAACTCTCTTGCGAGCGTACCTGTGTTTGTAACGGACACAAGGAAGCCAAATAAGTCAAGCATTATCGGGTGACCACCTTAGCTGCTTGAGAACTTGTGGGTTTTCGACCCACTTGGCCCATTCTTTGCTTGAGCCGCATGCAGATCTACGGACGTTTGGCCTGTCGGGAGGTGAGCGCACGTCGGCAAGAAGTGGATTAAGCACATATCTACTAGTTTTTCGCTGCATGGACGAAGCTTACCGTCACATAGTTGGGTCCACAAGACACAACCGCCAAAGAGCACCCCGACATGGCCAGGCTAGGCCCACCCTGAGACACACTTCATCGCCCAGGTCGTCGATGTCGTCGATGGCATCTATCACCCCGATCTCAACGTCAAATTTTAGGCCGATTTTGTACGAAATGGGTTCGCAACAATGGATCCCATTGTGACAGGCCCCTCTCTGAGTGGAGAGTCGTTCTTCGCAACGGGCTTTCTCCTCAGACGTCATTCTGGAGGTGGATGCCAAATGTGGACTTTTGTTGGGTTCAAGAGGGCCTTAATACCCCAACCCGCACCCCGACTCTCATCTCCAGCTTCTTCGTCCAGCCCACCTTACGATGACGGAACGCGAGTCCAGGCACCCTTCGCCCGCCCGAGCTGGGTCAGGCCCAATTTCTGAGAAGGATGATACCTCGCGACGCCCAAGCATCCCAGCCGAGACTAGCGAGGAGGAGAAGTGGCATGTCGATGTCCCTGTCGACCCTCAAGGAAACCACCACCCGTCGATGATCCGTGCAGACGGGAAGCGCGAGCTGAGAGAATGGGAGTGCTGGGATAAGCTCGCATACTCATGGCCCAAGTGGAAGAAGGCCATGTATCTGGCTTCCATTGCTGGAATCCAAATCTCCATGAACTTCAACACGTCGGTCTATCCTAGCGCCGTCAACCCCATCTCCGAGCACTTCGGGATTAGCGCACAGGCAGCGCGCGTTGGACAGATGATCTATTTGGTCTTCTATTCCTTTGGCTGCGAGCTATGGGCGCCATGGAGTGAGGAGTTTGGTAGATGGCCAATTCTGCAGCTCAGCATGTTTCTTATCAACATCTGGGAAATTCCATGCTCCGTCGCACCGAACTTCGCCACCATTATAGTCTGCAGAGCTCTTGTAAGTCTCCTCCGTACTTAGTACTTCCAATGCTGATGAGTGTCAGGGTGGTCTCTCCACAGCAGGAGGCAGTGTGACTCTTGGTCTCATCGCGGACATGTACGAGCCGGAGACGCAGCACTGGCCGCTGTGCTTTATCGTCTTGTCGTCTACGATCGGAACCTCTATCGGTGGTGTCATTGGCGGCCCTATCGAAAAATACCTTTCTTGGCAATGGAACTTTTGGATCCAGTTGATCTTCGGCGTTGCTGTGCAAGCGGTACACTTCTTCATGCCTGAGAGCCGAGCTACCATTCTCATCGATCGCGAGGCCAAGAGACGTCGCAAGACTGGCGAAGATCCCAACATCTACGGACCGAATGAACTCAAATCGCCACGAATTTCGCTCAAGGAAGCCGGGAAGATCTGGCTCCGTCCGTTTGAGATGTTCGTTCGGGAACCAATCGTCTTGTGCCTGTCGCTACTCTCCGGTTTCTCCGACGCTCTGATCTTCACGTTCCTGGAAGCATTCAACGTCACATTCCCGAACAACTTCGGTTTCGGCACACTTCAAGTCGCATGGGCTTTCATTCCTATCAACGCTGCGTACTTCTTCACCTACTTCCTGTACTGGCCCTGGTTCTGGCGCGATGATCACCTGCGCAAGAAGAACGGCCCCGACTGGATGACACCAGAGCGACGATTAAAGCCGCTTCTTCTGCTTGCGCTGTTCGAGCCTATCGGGCTGTTCGGATTTGCCTGGACTTGTAAGTTGATTTCTGAACACCATCAATTGAACTTCAGCTAATGGTGACACAGGTATGGGACCACCGCAAACGCATTGGATCGCACCGATGATCTTCTCCTTCCTCGTCGGACTGGCAAACTTCGCCATCTACTACTCCTCCGTCGATTACATGATCGCCGCCTACGGACCATACTCGGCTTCGGCCACCGGAGGAAACGCGTTCGCTCGTGATTTCCTCGCTGGTATCTCCGCCATGTACGCCACACCCATGTACAACAACCTTGCATCGTCAAGCCCCCAGAAGTCCGAGTACGCCACTACCCTACTGGCATGCCTGTCCTGTTTGGTTGTGGCACCAATCTACGTCTTCTACTGGAAAGGACCCCAGATCAGAAAGGCTAGTAAATTTGCATCTCTTCTTGCGGAAGACAGGAAGGCGGAGGGCGTCAGGCGACTCAGTAAGGCTGATAACCTTGAGAACCTCACCGCGTAAGCTTCCAGTCACGAAGTCCATGATACCCCAACTATCCTACATGACGGGTTCGGACGCGTCATTGAAGGTATTGATCTTTTCACGCAATATACCCGAGTCTTGAAACATTCATAAATTGGCCACGACTCTGTTTATGTTCTGCACATCACTTCATGAGCATGAACTGGATATCCTTGTTGTATAATAGCTATGCGATCACGAAGTCGCGGCAGAATGATGTACAATGGGTTAGCTCTCAATTTGTAGCAGGGTCAAGACTCACATTGCACGGGGACTACGAAACGTCAGATAACCTTCAGTAGAATATGATCAATACACCGACATAATTACAGCCACCAAGTGCTCATCTGACTTTCACTACAATCGATATGCTGTGTCTTCACTTGACACCACAAATTCCCATTGATATGAAACCGACCACTCTCACCGAATCGAACCGCTCAACATCAGATATCCACCCGCTCTATACTCACAATGTCAGCGTGGCATGACTCATCTTGGCCATCCGCGTTCTTGCACAAGAAGTAAATCGGAGATGTTCGCAGACATCGCTAGAAGCAATGCCCTGTATAAAACAGTGACCTGAACTATTCCCGAATAGTCCCAAAGCAAACACCACCGTGAAAGTCTGAAGCTTAGTGAACTGTTAAGCTAAGACATATTGGAAAGACACTGAGATACCGATTCGGGATTTACGGTGCCATCACATACTCAACGATAATCTCGAAGTCTATCACACATACGCATTTACCAGCATGACTTTCGGCGCGACTCAGATCCTAGCATTCTTGAAGATGCGCAAGACCAAACCGACCAGACGACCAACCGAAACCCTCACCACCACCACACCTTCCGAAAACCCCAAAGTCCCGGAAACCCAACAAAACTTCGTACGTGTCTACCCTTCCTCAGCACCACCCCGGTATGCTAACCGTCCAGCCGGCTCCTCCAGGTTCCGGGAAAGACTCAGCTTGGATATGACGGCTCCGAAGAACTCTGCTGAGCAAGAGCAACCGCGACGCTTGATGGAAAGTATGGCTATGGTGCGTGAGACCACTGTACAGGAGCATAGGCGAGATGATCGCCAGGCTTGTGTGCCCCAGGTCAAGGAAGTCGTCTCCAGTGTGTCCAATCTCATCAAGAGCGCTGTGGGGGTTGTTAGACTGCGTTCTAGGTCGCCTTCGCGGTCGCCATCATCGATTGGTGATTCTATTAGCGACGAAGAGCCTTTTTGTGTACTCGCTTACTGGCCTAAAACGGAAAAGCTGAATATGCCGCGACCGCCTCCTCCGGCTGCAGTATATCTCCAACGTTCCAACGCTGTGAGGTATCGGAATCGTCCGCGCCCGCAGTCGCGGGATCAACAAGATGATATGCTTTGTTATCACCCTGGTGGTGAGGCAGATGAGTATTTCTTGCAAGATGTCGGATATGGAAACGGGGGACCTGGACGCCATTCACATTCAGTACCCCCGGACTTTGCTCACACCAAATCACAGCAATGGGAAGGTGCGAACGTCAAAGGTATGACATACTCCCATGTTGAATGCTACGCGCTGCCTCAGGTAGGCAGTCCGCAGTATCGTTCATACGCCGATATGGTAGAGGATGGATGCCGTCCGCGTTTGCGTGTCACGAATCGCACTACTATAGATTCTTCTCCACAGTCGTCGCTATCATCAAGCGAAGGTTCCTTCGCTAACGAGGACACGAACTTCCGCGCACAGCTCGCAGCTTCAGCATCACTGTGCTACCGGACTGATGTTGATATCCCAGACGACGTCTCAGTCTCATCAACATCGTCATGGCCAGATTACCCGGAATATCACGTCGATAGAACAGATGATGTTTCTGATGGTATATCAGAAGCATTCCGAGCAGCTCGGCGTTTCTTCCTGGATGAATGGTCAGTCGAAGAGGCTGTTCCGGCGAAATCTCGTTTTTCGCTTTGCTCGTCCGAGGATGGTGAGCTTGGGGATTGTGGGAATGAGCGGAAATGTGTTGGCGATGGCGGATTAAATGAAGTTTCAGACGACGCAACAGAGGCAGTACCGGCCGTTAGACGGTTCTCTCTCGATGAGGGGTCGTTTGAAGAGGCAGGGCCAGCTGAACCTCTTTTCCCCTCGTCCTCGGTTTCGAACGGCGGTTCCGCAGACCTTGGGGTTGAGCGTTGGTGGGCTACCAATACGCCCCACGTCGATGACAACAGCTCGGCAGACGCTGATGACGAAGAAGATGAAGAAACTAATCAGTCTTTCCCGTACTACGTACGTCAGGGGCCACTGAGAGTGCGTAATGCAGCAGTATCGCTATCATCAGAAGGCTCTGTCCCGGCGAGCGCTCCGACCGACTGGTATTACACACAAGACAGCGACGAGACTTCAGAGGGAAACCTTGCAGATGACGACATGGCTTTCTACGAAGGACTCTACGAAGAACCACATCCAGAGAACGACACCGGATCGATCGATCAATCGCAGTTCGCAGACTTCGACGGAGACTTTACGGGCGCCCCTTCGCTTACCAACGGCACCTCACCGGAGAACTCCTCCAGGAATAATTCGAGTAGCGGAAGGGTGTTGAGGGTCGCGAACCAGACCTCGCCTCAAGATGGCGCCGGGACCGAGAACGATGACTGCCCGAGTGAGAGCGAATCCGATGACGAACTTCCGCAACGGGGTCGGAGTAGAACTAGAAGAGCGTAGTAAGTCGTGTCTGTCTGCGACCGGTCTTATATTCGCATCCAGTCAATTCAACGTGAACCACACGTGAGAAGGGGACTGTAGGATGAGGTAGGAAGAATGCCACCAGAAAAACTTCAGGGAAGTAAATAAGAAACTGAATCCAGAGATACGCAACCCTTTGACGAGTCAATGACTGTAAATTTTGGTATGAAGTTCTGGCGGTGAGGAAGAATACCGTGGGTAGATCGACAGAGGATCTGAACGTTTACTGCTATGAACAGTGCGGAGACGCAGAGGTATTGAAGGAAACATTGCGTTCGGAGATTTTGGGAAGTAAGATTGGACGTGCCATTAGAGAAGTGATCAGTTTAATGAAAGAATGCTTACTATGTCTTTGGTGTATTTGCGTCGATGTTTTGGTGATGTACACAGCGCGTGCACGCTGAAGCTTCAAGGTGCGCTGCAGCAGGCTCGCGTCCCCCCTTGCCGACAATGCAGATGAGGCGCGACATTTGTCACCTCTAGATGAACTGGTTCATTATGCGAGCGCTTCTAGTCTCGTCCGCTCTTCCTATTTTCATCCTGAAACGCGTTCCTGAAATGTCAGGCAATGTCGCGTCGCGGGTCAGAGTTTCGGAACTGTGGCGGTGCGATGGTCCTTCCTCTTCGGAACTTGGGAAGCACTGATGTTAGCTGCAAAACTTGTTGAGATATTGGAGAACTGGATGGAATCTGCTATGCAGAGGACTTGTTCAGCATGTAGGATGTTGGTATGTATTTCATCGCGATGATCGATGGGGGCCAACGGGATGCCGATGTCATAATGTCTGCCTTGCCGGCCCGGCAGCGGCGTAGCCAGGAATGGCGCCTCAGCGCTAAACCCACTCGTCCCCCGCTATAGCCACAATCGTCACAGCGCATGGATGTGTCCGAGTGGGCGGATCCATGGCCGACAGCTACCCCCCAGCCATCCGATGGGGGCAGCCATGGACTACTGCGCCGCTGCTGCGGAAGGCCTTGGACGCCTATCGCAGCTGCCTTGTGCTCTCCAACTTTGATATGTGCCTGTGACTACGCGACTGCTAACCTCCTGTGCTGTGTAACGTGCCGCAGCCTCTACTGATCGCGCTCAACAGCATCTTGGTGACATAGCTTACAGCAGCTCCTTAGGCAGTGCTTGAGGGAATTGGACGCTCCTTTGGCAGTGTTGGAGGTTTATTTGAGAGAGAACGCATTGTACCTGGCTTTGGAAGCTCATCATGGAGGTATGCATCAGCTTATCTTCGCTTTTCGAGTCACGTCAGCTAACCATTGCGCAGAACACTACTACAGAACCATACCGCGACTCTCCGGCACGAGACCGGAGAACATCGCCTACCCACCAAACATCACCCAGCTCCTCAGACTCGTCCGCAACCATAAAACCGCTGTCCGCAACGCCTCCTCCCTACGCAGACGAAGAGCCCTACCGCGACGACCCCCAAACACCAACAGAAACAGCACCCTCGACGCGTCAAACCGCTTCACCGACCCACCAACGGCAGTCACAACGCAGTCCACCCTACCAACCATACACAGACTCACCACCCCACACCCCAGACGCCGACGACGTCCCCCTCGCCCACCTCGTCTCCCACGCGTACACGCAGTCGACGGAAATATCTCACCAGACCAACGATGCTTTCTATCCAGCCGACGCACCACCACCATACGCAATCGCAGTCCGACAGTCGTATCGCGACACGCTCGTGCAGTATGTACCGCGCGGCCAGCACGGGGGTCGCGAGGAAGACGAGGAGAGCCAGGTTGGTGTGGATGTGGTCAGGCCGGATGATGTGAGGTATTCGGTTGAGAATATTGTTGCGATGTTTGTTGTTGCGATAATGTTGTTGGTTGTGTCGGGGGTGCTGGCTTGGTTGGCGTTTGGGAGTGGGCTGGTGGGATGATTGGGATACAGCATTGTGATTTATGGTACACAGGCGAGCATTCTACACGGCTTTTGGATAGGGCGGTGGGATACTTGTTGGCGTTTACGTCGGATACATCGGATACATTGGATACGTTGGACACATGGGATACACTGGGTATATTGGAACGTTGGATGGTCGCATTTTGAAATCATTTTAGCACATACTTCGCATAGCATCAAGACATTGCCATTGGAAATTCTGATCGAGTCTCAAACATACGCATGGAAGTCAAGATCTACTGGTTAACGTGCTGCACAATTCGACGCTAGCATACCGTGACCGAACAGGCCCGGTTCCAAGTTTAGACACCAGCCTTACGGACCCTGGTGTGGAGAGTTTAGTGGGTCCGTAGCATGGCATCGATGGGCATCGGAACAAAGAAACGCGAAGATAGGACGAACTCGCAAACTGCACAGAGATGTCAAGCTTGTACCTTTGCAATTCGAACCCATTGCTCGCATAGGGCAAGGCATCCGCAACGTGCAACCTCAGGCATCTAGAGTGCTGAGGTGAGCAGTGAGCAGCGGACCCACCCAGCTCGGGCTTGTAAGACGGATGCATCAATGATGGATTGGTCAGGCCGCCAGAGTCAACTGCTTGAGGGAACTATCTTGTCCTCTCCAGATTCGGCCCTGCTCAGCACGTGGTGTTCGGCCGGGAATAGTCGTTGCATGTCGCTGGGGTACCGCTGGGAACTGGACAGAACAGGCGTGTTTGACAGCGGCTCGACGTGGCTGGTTGTGAGCGATATCCTTAGTATGTGGCGTAGGATGCCCAGGATGCTGACCGGCGGAGAGAGACCCGCTCTTTGTGTACAATTCACCCCGCCGCGTCAATTTCGCCAGCAAGCGCCGTGGCCAGGGACTTGAAGTGTTGGGTGTGCGCGCGCTGCATCTGCCGTGTCAAGCTCGAGGATACTTTGCCTGTCCTCCAGCTGCCCCAGCCAATTCCGGGACTGCGCCGCACCGCGTTGGCGGGCTTTCCTTCACACAGCCTTGCAGCTTGCGCCGTTTGGACCGCGCCCAGCTTGCTGTCAGCCGCAGCACCGCTCCCAGATATCCTGCACCGCACCCCTCCCGCCTGACCTCCCTCCTCCCTCCTCTCTCATGAGTTCCATGAACGCCCGTTTCAAGAACCTAGTGGGTTCGAAACGCAAGAGTTCCTCTCACAATCCCTCGCCCACGCCCCAAGGCAATCCCGCCCCCACGGGAGCGCAACGACCGACGTCGCTATCGCCCCAGGCTTCGAATTCCAGCAGCACCTCGCTCCCCATGAACCAGCAGAACCCCCTGGGCCGCCCGCCCTCGTACACCTATGCCCCGCCCGGCGGCCTCGGTGCGCCGCAACAACAGCACGGCCGGCCCGCGAGCCCTCTGCCGCCCATCAACACGGGCGCGCCTGGCTACCCGCCCCAGCAGACCCCCATGGGCTACCCGCCGCAGGCTGGCCCGCCTGGCTATCCTCCCCAGGGCCCGCCGGGAGCTGGACAGTACGGCCAGGGCTACGGCGCTCCACCGCCGGGCGCTCCTGCCCCTCATGGTCCCCCCACAACATACAACAGGCCCTCGGGCATGGCAGAGGTAGCGGGCGAAGGTCGCTCCAAGGCCCAGCTCATTGTGGGCATCGACTTTGTGAGTAGCCTCAGACACCACCGGACGCAGCAGCAGCTAATCATGCCACACAGGGCACCACCTTCTCCGGCGTCGCATTCGCCTTTGCGACCAACACCGAGGCCAAGGAAGACATCATCACCGAATGGCCGGGCGCGGGTAACCAGACAAAGCAGAAGGTGCGCTAGACCGACACTCCCACATGCACCCGTTAACCCTTCCCAGATTCCTACCGTCCTCTACTACGACCAGTACCAGAAGGTAGTCGGATGGGGCCCTGACATCGCCGATGCTCTGGCCCCCACGGGCTACCCCAAGCCTGGTGTGCAAAAGGTCGAGTGGTTCAAGCTGCAGCTCATGCTGTCCGGAAACACATACATCGACCCCATCAACCTCCCGCCGCTACCCCCGGGCAAGTCTGAGATCGATGTCGCCGCCGATTACCTCTTCCACCTGCGCCAGGCGATGCGGAACCAGCTGCAGAAGACACTTGGTGAGGTGTTCAATCGCGAGGAGCGCAACATCAGATACTACCTGACAGTACCCGCCATCTGGAACGACGCTGGAAAGGCTGCAACGCGTGCGGCTGCCATTCAGGCTGGTTTCTTGCGGGACGAAAACGACAACAGACTGACCCTCATCACCGAACCCGAAGCCGCCGCCATGTTCTGCTCAAAGACCGGTCTGCTCAACCTCAAGATACACGACGCCGTCCTCATCGTCGATTGCGGTGGTGGTACCGTCGATTTGATCGCCTACGAAGTCGAAGAAGAGCAGCCCTTCTCCGTCGCCGAGTGCACAGCTGGATCCGGAGACTCGTGTGGTTCCACCGCTCTCAACCGCAACTTCAGCAACATCCTGCGAGCCAAGATTAGGAAAATGAAACTCCCAGATGGCTCCAAGACAGCCGGTAAAGTGTACGCCAAATGCATCATGGACTTCGAGAACAGGATAAAAGCCGATTTCCGAAACAATGGTCAAAAGTGGGCTGTCGACGTCGGTATTGAGGCTGAATTCCCTGAGGCTGGCATTGAGGAGGGGTACATGACCTTCACCAACGAGGAGATTCTACAGTGCTTTGAGCCTGTGGTTAACCGCATTCTCGAGCTTGTCAGGAACCAGATTATTGCTATTCAGGCACAGAACAGGTCATTGCAGGTAAGCAGTCACAGATGTCGAAACAAGTCACTCTCAGTGCTGATTATAGTAGAACGTCTTGGTGGTCGGTGGTTTCGGTGCCTCCGAATATCTCTTCCAACAAATCAAACTCCACGTCCCGCCCCAATTTCAGTCAAAGGTCGTCCGTCCCATGGACTCCGTCGCCGCCATCGTCAAAGGAGCCGTTACAGCCGGTATCACAGAGCGAATTGTCACACACCGTGTTGCGCGTAGACATTACCTCATGGCCACTCTCCAGCCATTCAAGGAGGGCCACCATCCCGAGCAGTACCGTGTTCCGTCTCTCGACGGCAAAGATCGCTGCAAGTACACGCGCCAGATTTTCGTGCAAAAGGGCCAAAGAGTCAAGATTGGCGAGCCAGTCAAGGTCTCGTTCTTCAGACAGGTCGCGCCTGGTGCGACGCTCATGTATGAGGATATACTCTACGCATGCGACGACGATGTTTGCCCGGAGTACACCAAAGATCCTCGTAAGTGAAAAATATATCTGAACGAAATGTATGTACTAACAGCGAACTAGGTATCAAGGAAGTCGTCACCCTCACTTCTGACCTCTCACGGAAGAACCTCGAAAAGGACTTCGAACGCATGGATACCCCTCAAGGTACTTTCTACCGCGTCTACTTTGACATTTACCTCACACTCGACGGATCCGAATTCAACGCCGAGCTTGTCTGCCAGGGCGAGGTCATGGGCCGCTGCACTGCTCGCTTCAGATAAAAACATGACAATTCGCATCTTGATAATACCGAGCAAACTACGCACGACTGTTTTTTTCGAAAAAGTTGTTAATCTGCGGGAGAGCAAACATACTTTTGGACATTTTACTACCGGGATACTGGGCACGATGTATGGGTAGACGAGGACCATGATTGCGACTGTCTCTTCTGCGCGCGTCCTCTTTTATCTGTCTTTTTTGTGGACCATTTTTTTCTCCTGACGATCTGGTCCAGGGCGATTGATGATGTTATATAAGCATACCCCCTCTTCAAACGTTTGAAATAGCAAAATCTTTATCATTGTTTCAATTGGTGCATTTTCGATAGACGTAAAGATGAAAATATGAGTGTCAGTGAAGATTGCAATATTCTGCTTCGAATGAATTCCTCTACACAACGCACACTACCTCTTGGAAAGAAATGCATGAAGAAGATGTCAAGAAAGAGCAGGCTTAGGCCCAGAAACACAAATTCGAAATTCCCTCCCACTCAGCCACCATTCTTTCCTATCCTTCCGCTCCATGAAGCTCATGTCCTGTCCTGTCCTCACCTCAACGCCACAACCCACTAACCGTCTCCACACCCCTCTCAACCACAGCCTTAACCCTCGCCCTCAACGCATTATTCGCGCACTCGACCTCCAAATCCTCCAACCAGACCTTGGCCACAAACTTGTCAAACTTGATCTCCACCCCCGGAACAGGTATACCCAGATTATGCAGTCGCTTCAACTCCGTCTTGTCCTCCGCGCTCAACTGGTCGTCTGGCGCGATGGGAGGGGGGAACGCGGTGATGTTGGAGACAGGCTCCGTGGAGGAGTCGGGGGTGGAGGTGGAGGTGTCCATGGAATCTGGGTGGGCGGCGGCGGCGGCGGCGGCGGGAGTCCCGTTTGTGGTGGCGGTTGTGGTGCTGTTGCGGGGGAGGGTGATGGGGCGGACGGCTTCTTCGCCGAATTGGGCTTCGAGGAAGAGGAAGAGGCGGGCGAGGCGTGTGGAGGGGTCGGTGGTGCGGTGGGGGTGTGGCTTTTTGAAGCGGTGGGTTAGTTTTGTGGTGGTTATGTCGTCTTCGGCTTCTGGTTGGGGCGCGTGGCTGTGGGAGTGCTGTTTTGAGGATTCTGGAGGGTGGTGTTAGTATGAGGGTTGATTGGGGCTGGGAGGGGAGGGAAGACTTACGTCGGACAGCTGCTGGTGAGGACTCGACTGTGAAGAGGACGGCGAGGACGGCGTCGGCGATACCGTCGTTGATTACGTTGCCTTCCCATTCTACTTCTACTCTTCCTCCGTTTTTGATCAGGACGTTTACGCAGTCCATTATTGTGAACTTGGTCTCTGTTCGGCTGACTTCTTCGTCTGCTTCTTCCTTGTGACTTGTGCCGTTGCCGTTCATCTTGCCGTCAACGGCAGCATCCGTGAGATTGCTCTCTTTGATAGCGCCAAAGGTTCCTTCGAGCGCCCATCGTATGAGATCGATGCCAGCAGCTGATAGGGTAAGGTGCTGACGGCACATAATGGTCGTTGTGGTTAGACCGGCATATTCCTTGAGATCCTCGGGCGCCATGAGAGAAATCTTGAAGTCGTTCTGGATGAGAACTCCGCTGATCATATCCACCTTCTCCCCTTCTTGGTCTTCAGCAGTTTCACCTTCATCATTGGATGACATGGAACGAGGTAAAGGCGGAGCAATAGAGGCCAATTTTCCAACCACCTTGGCAATCTTGTCGGTCTTGAAAGGAATGCGGAGTTCCTCGCAGTTGGCGGGCGAGTAAATCTTCGTGGGGACGGCTTTCTGGGCGTTGAAGGAAAGTAGTTTAGACTTCAGGCGTGTCATATTACCCTTTTCGCCGTGAACAAGAATCTGAGATTTAGTTAGTACGTGGTTTTCAGCGTCAACGTGAAATGAGCAAGACTTACAACGACAGGAGCAGCGACTTCTTGCACAAACTCCATGTTCTCTTTTCCATCAACGTGCGCCGCGAAACTGTACTCCTGGACTGTGCACCGTCGGGGAATCATGGCTTGTTCATTCTCCCTCTGACCTGGCCGGCGTGCTGCGTTACTAGCGCGGGACATGATTGCTGGGATCTGGTCCGGTTCGTGAACGATTTGTTTTGCCATGGTGCCTTCGACAGAGTAACCGGTGATGATGACACCGTTCCTTGGGTCGGGCGCCCATCGCTCAAGCAGCTCGCGCGATGTGCCGGATTGCATCATACCCGGCGAGGCAAGCATGACGCATCCACCTAGATCGTCGAAACGCTCCAGACTCTTGAGTGAACGGACAAACTTGAAATCCCAAGCTCCACGACGGCCAGTATCTCCTGCAGCTTCGGCTTCGGCCATGCGCTCGGCGAAGAGACGTTTGATATTGTCGTTCATGGCGGAGACATACGTTTGGTAGACCTGCATACACTTACGAGCTAAGCTTGAGTTGTAGTATATGGGTATCTTCTGAACTTCTGGGTGCTTGCTCCAATATTCGTCGAGAATGAGAAGAAGTTCCTGGGCTCTACCCAGGGCGAAGACTGGGAGGAGGGCTCGGCCACCGCGGTTGAGAACATCGGTAATGGCCTTCATGAGCTGTGCCTCTCGCTCGACACGTGGCGTGTGCATCGAGATACCGAATGTCGACTCGGTGATGAGCACATCGATCTTTACGCCCGGAGGTACCGATGCTGATACCAAATGTCGGTCGTCTTCTCGCGAGTAGTCGCCAGTGAAGAGTATCTTTAGGCCTGCAATCTCCATAAGGAACATGGCCGCTCCAAGTACGTGACCAGCTGGGTAAGGTGTTATCCGCACACCGGATACGGTGTGGGTGGTGTAAAAGTCGATTGACTCAATCATAGGATAGGTGTTGAGATGGTCCGCCTCGGTGTACATTTGGATCTTGGTCTCGGAATTGCTCGACATATTACCGACACGGACAGAGTCTTGGATGAGCCATTTGTAGATGGCCTTGGTCGGATGTGTCATGAATACGCGGCCCTTGAAGTTGGTCTTCGCAAGTACATAGGGTAGAGAGGCAGCATGGTCGACGTGGAAACTAGCCTGATGTCAGCATGCTGGAGGACGACTGGAGGACTCAGGGTGAGCCCGGAAGAAGCGCCCAAAGTTGTAGATACATTGGTGGGAACCAGGGAGGGGCACATCATCGAAGTCGAGCGGGAGGAAGCAAATTATATTCCATTCATAGTGATATACAAGTCGCTGTATTGCGAGTGCCCTTTGCGCGCTCATGGTCCGACTCCAGTGATGCGCCGAACCCCAACTACCATGGCAAGCAAGACGCGCGTATACATACTGTGAAATTAGTAGCACGTCTACGGTGCTAAGATCGAAATCATCGTAGAATGGCATGGCGGACAAGCCTTCGTGTGCGGGATGCATACCGGCATCAAGCTGTCCCTCGTTAGTATGGTTGCCGTAGAATATGCGAGTCCTGAATGCGCACCATGACGGTCTTGCCCTTGTACTGGATGATGTGACACGAGCGGCCGACCTCATTACCGCCTCCTAAGCACAGGAACATGAGCTCGTCGGAGGGATCTATTGGGTCTTCATCCTCGGGCGCCATCGCCGTCGCCTTTCTCTTCGACGCCATAGTTGTGTGGGTTGCGATGTGGATGTGTTACTAGGTGGTATACGGGCGACGGAGGTGAGGCTACGGGGTTGGTGGATGCCCAGGTGGTAGCCGAAGAAGAACGCGTAAGATATCTATGAACCGCGCCTGGACCTAGCTCATTAATCGTGAATTGGTGTCGCAGGGATATTCAACGCCTCAATGGAAACGCCCAAGGGTGAGAGAGAAGTCGTGGCAGCGTCGAGTGAGAGCGGAGTGGCAGTTGGTTGACCGTTGCGGCTCTCTTTGTCTGGCGCGCGACTGCCAAGACTTTGTCCGTGCTCGTCATTCCCAGATTCATCGTCCGCTCTACCAACCGCGCATCACCAACCCCGACGCGCCTGCCAACTCCACCGACCGCGCCTGCCCACCGAACACGTCCCATCGCAAGCGCTATCGAGCCCCGAACATACTGCCGCCGGATGACGCGCCGATAGAAACCCTCTGCCAGCGCGACTCCCCGAAAGGGACGAGCTGCCCACCATGGCCTACCCGAACAACTACCAGTATCCGCCGCCGGGCCAGCAGCCCCCGCCGCCCGTGCAAACACAGAATCTCGGCCACCAGCAACAGCCGCGCGCCTTCTCACCGCAGAATTACCAGCAGTCGCCGACCGCCCTGTCTCCGACCATGGGCAGCGGCATCCCTCCGAATAAGCGACAGCGCCTGTCGCCAAACCCGCCATCGCCTGCGCCGTACCAGTCGCCTTTTGGCATGCCTGGCGCGCCCCAATACCCTCCCTCGCCGTATACCGCTTCCCCTCAGACGCCTGGCTACCACTCGCTGCCCACCTCGCCCGCCGCGATGCAGCCTCCGCCCTTCCACCAGCCCCAGCCGTATCAGCACCCGAATGGACAGCCGCCAGCGCCCCAGGGCTCTATGCCGCCACCCAAGGTCCCTTATAGCAAGACTGGCGATAGTTCGGAATTAGAAAAGGCAAATGCGCGCGACCTGGACGTCAACAACATTAGCGATGTGCTCACAGGATCTGGTATCGATCTGCGCGCCGAGGAGGACAACCTGCTGCACAACTACAGGAGCTTCAACTCGCAAGCATCGGGCTCCACAGCATCACCACATGCTAGCTTCAATAACTGGAGCCAGCAGTCGGGTCACGGCGCATTCCAAGGGACCGGCGCACTTAGCCAAGAAATGACCAAGGAGCAGCATGAAGCCGAGTTCATCAGGAAGCACGAGCAAGCCGCCAGGATCCTGAACGAGTCAGCCCAGCAGCCGCTGAATGACCCGTTCCTGTCCGCAAGTGTCCTAAGACATCGCATCGCGAAACGTGGCTATGAACACGGTATCCAGATCAACGTTGATGGCTTGTTTGACAAGATCCCAGACAAGGGACAGCAAGAGATCGCACGTACCACAGCAGCTGGTGCCAACGGCGAACAAATCGTAGGCTTGGAGGCTGCCAGTCTACTGAACCAGAACGCTCCACTTGTGGAGATTCTGACGCTGATATCGCTGGCTGCCGAGGAGCGTGTCCGGACCATAGTTGAGGATTCTTTTGCTTTATGCCAAGGTCGTCAAAATACTTCTCATGGCATCATTCCCCCACAGATGCTTGATCTTGCTGTGGTGGATGAGGGCGCATCAGAGAAGATGGCTCCGCCAGTCAACATCTTGAAGACGCCGTGGGAGGCAACAGACAGTGCTGTCAGCCCTACAGCGACAGCCAGCAAGGGTATGTTTGTTTTGAATATTTTCCAATCTATTGCTAATCGACTTAGGCGTCCCCAATGCGGGACGATTACCAACGCCTCCAAGCGAAGCACCCCCGACTCCTCAGCGAACATACCAAAACGTCAACCACGTTGCCATTGCGCTTACGAAGCGTGTAAATGATGACTACAAGTGGGAGCAGGAGCGCCTTCGCAAGCGCGCAAAGCGTCAAGCAGGCGCCTCGGCTTCCTCAGCAGATGCGCCAGCTGCACCAATACCCATGCCGGAACCTGTGACAAAGAAGGCTTTGGCATTTGCCAAGAAGCAAAGTCAGTCAGACGTTGTCGTGTTTGGCAAAGCCAACGAGACCGCCAGTATGGCGCTTGGTGGCAAGAAGAAGAAATACTCGTGGATGACGGGCGGAGGTGGTGGACCAGCATCGGGTGCCTCTACACCACGACCGGCTGCAGCAACAGGTGGCAGTGGCGCCGCTACACCTGCGGTCCAAGCGCCCGAAAAGGCTCTCATGGGCAAGAAGCGCAAGTTCGGCGACACCATTGAGCAGACCGAAACAGGCGCCGGTATCCAGCTCCGTGATCTGATTCATGTGCTGGACAACGACGGAAGAGAGAAGAAGACGCTCACAGTCATCCTGGCGCGTCTCAAGAACACAGAAAAGGATACTAAGCCGGAGGTCAACAAGTCAGCGCCTGCTGTACCTGGCCCAGGTCTAAGAGCTTAGGCTCTATATTATTTGCATTATCAGCGTTGGCGTTAAACGGAAGGATGTCAAGTGAAGGGGCAGAACTTGTGACACATTATTTGCATTATATCCCCAAGGGCTGGGGTAAAACTTTCAGTGACGGATGATGAACCGTCGGATCCTTTGGGCTGGCTTGCGCCAAAGCATGTAGCTGACAGATCCCCAATACCAATATTAAGAGCACTTGTTGTGTATCATCGTTTCGCTTCATGTCTCAAAGTGTGGCACGTAACCATATCGTTGTTGACCTTGGTGGTAGTCAACATGGCCGATGATCTTCGAAATCTACTACCACGGCCATTAGCAAGAATACTAGATTCATCATATGGCGCTCACGGATTTTCTTTGTTGTATCATGCCAACGAGGATTGATGATTTGACTGGCGCCAAGCGCGCTCGTAACAGTGATTCGCTGGGACCACTCCGGGGCTGCTGCCTGCTCCTTCCTAGGCTAGATGCACCGCCCACAAGAGAGCACTCTCCGTGAGTGGGCACCGTTACACCAACATGTACAGCGTGGCGCGCCATCAACGATGAATCACAAAGCATTGGCAGAACTGCTCAATGACCCAAGCTTTCCCCACTACGCTATCAACCATATCATGAGACAGGCATCCTCGCGTGCAATGTCCACTGCTCGAGCGCATCGCACGTTCGTACTACTGACCGCAAGACCTCTACATCTGCTTGAATCGCCTCTCAATACGGGCATTCGCCTTGTATCGCGGCGATCATTTTCCATTTCTACAAAATTACTCAGTCCCACAAGAACAATGCACACTTTCAGTGAAGGTAGGCGGAGTCCGCATGTTTGACATCCGTTGCACGGCGCCGATGTTTACTTGAACGTAGGCCCTGACCCTTACAATTATACGAGTGGACGATGGCTCCGTCATGACGAACTGGAGCGAAAGTCGCGCATTATACAATTCCACTTCGACGCTCTGTGTCGTAGAGTTGTAGCACTATGTCCAGGTGCCAGATCAATCACCTCATATGAGAAGAAGGAAGGCGGAAACAATCGCGTCTTCATATTCCACACTGATAATGCGAAATGCCTCGTTGCAAGACTGCCATTTTCTCAGGCAGGCCCGTCGAGGTATACAACGGGTTCAGAGGTCGCGACTATAAAGTATCGTACGTTCCTTCACAACAGATAGCAACAGAAGAAGCATGACAATGAGATTGGCTGACCTTACCTGCAATTAGTGCAAACCAAAACCAGTATCCCTATTCCCAAAATACTGGACTGGAGCGATGACGCTTCCAACACTATTGGAAGCGAATACATCATCATGGAACACGCACCAGGCGTCTGCTTGGCTTTGAAATGGCCAGACATGACAGAGGTTCAGCGAGCCATGGTCATGAAACCCATTTACCAAAAACTGAAAGAGGCTGCCAATCTTGAATTTCCTGCATATGGCAGTCTCTACCTAGCCAACACTCCACATATCAAAGACTCTGCGATACCCCTGGAACCAAATTTCTGTATCGGTCCTAATTGCGAAACCATGTATTGGGATTGTGAGCCCACAGAGCCGAGGCACTACCACGCCGTCAACCGAAATCAAGGACCTTGTAAGTTACGGTTCATGTAAGCAAGTTACCAAAAGACTCATGAGATATATAGGGCCCGATCAATCCGCGTATTGCGATGGTCTAATCGACGCAGGGATTTCGAGACTTCCGCCAGATACGGTTGGCTCGAAGCGACCACACTATCATGGGTCCGTTGAAGACCACAAAGCCTTGTTGGAATACTGTCGCGCAGTGATACAGAAGATGATTCAGGATCCTTCCATAAGTATGATGGCACAGCCCACCCTATTTCACCCCGACTTGAACATGAGAAATATATTCGTTTCAGAGGAAGACCCGACTATGCTTACAGCGATAATCGACTGGCAGTCATCGAGCATAAAGCCAGCATTCTGGTACATGCACGAGACACCTGATTTTGCCCGCAAAATCCCCGATCCTTCCGATGAAGACAAATTCGAGCCCGAGAGCGAGAGGCGCACCAAAGCCTTCAGTTTACTGGTTCGCTCGCTCCTTCCACCCGCAGTGTTAGCGCCTCTGGAAATAGACGAGGCCTACTTTCGGCCTTTTATGTATGGTCATCGCACCTGGGTACATGGCGCTGCTGCCTTTCGAATAGAATTAATACAGACAGCACGGCGATGGAAGGAGCTAGGTTTCGAAGGAGACTGTCCTTATCCTCTACCCAGCCCTGAAGAGTGCGCCGTACATTTTGAAAGCTTCAAAAAGTTTGAGCGGGATTACAAGGCCAAGAAGTTCCTCGCAGGTATGCTAAACGTGGGGCTTGATGGGTGGGTGCCTCCAGAAGAGTTTGAGGCATTGAAGCAGGCGAACAAGGAGTTGTTTGCTACGATAGTAGAGGATAGTCGAGGTGCGGAAGGGTCTGAGAATGTGGAGGCTGAGATTAGGGATTTTTGGCTTTTTGATCTGGAGGACTAAGCGATGCAAATAGCACTGGTCGATCACGATATGCAGCATTGTAGGGGAAGAAGGCATGATAAGGGGTCCTACAAATGATGTTAGGAGCTAATACTGAAATTGAATCACCCAGTGCTCACATGGTATATAAGAATCACTTCAATAATCTTTGCTCTCTCTTCAGAACGTGTGATAAAACCTTTCGTCTCTGTAAGGAATGTGCTATGACATTACAACGGATGGTGTGACTGACGATAACCGATGAAGCGAAAGGCTGAGACTGAGCTACTACGTTTCGTACGTCTAGAATAATCCGTGTACCGGCATCACATCATTGAATACCTATCCGTGCGCATATTGCACGCTCAGTTTCCAGTCAAAGTGTAAACTGCGTCAACGTTCAGTTTTGAACCACTCATGATTCCCGAATTACATAGCCACCACATACGCAAAGGTACTCCTCATCAAATGAGAGAGATCGCAATCCTCAGAGTTGAACGTGTCCAAGGTTGGTGACCCCAATTTCCTCGTGATGACCACACAGCTTGGAAGCTCATGATCGCATAGAGGCTGGATACTCCAACAACGACAGGAACTCTAGTCATAACGTGTATTTGTACGCGCAAGCTAGAGCAAAGGCCCGCGCATGAGCCGTCAGTTCTTTCAGCTACAACACTTATCCAACACACGTTTTCGGGCCGACTCGTCGTGACTGCTTCTTCTCGTGCGCATAGACATATATACACCACTCAGAACATCATGATAGTGCGACTGGATACGACCTGACTCCAAGGTCTCAGGTCTACCTCAAGTCTTGGGTCATCTTCCGTGTTGACTTCCCCGTATTCATGGCAACTCACACTCATGAGCATGCAAGACTCAAAGCAACCTCCGTGACGAGTACGTACTCACTGGCAAGAAGAACTACAGTCATCGAAATGATAGTATAAGAACGATGGCTTCTCACAAGATGCCGAGTATCACACATTCAGCCTCTCATTCGCAAGCATCTTCAATTCCAAGCCTTAACTACTATCTATCTCTGTACAAAGACCTCTTACGCACACGATCACAATGTCCAAGGCCGTCAATGAATGGAAACAGTTGGCAAAGGCACTCAAAGATGGACCCGAAAAGTTAATCAAGGCTGCCCTAGCGGATCCCCCAGCACCTGGTACCCGGATCTTTCCTCCCAACACACCAAAAAAGAACGAGGAATGGGGCTTTCGCGTCGACAGCGGCCATTACAACGAGCAATCAAAGGAACTCAACGCTGTTCTCCAGATTAACAATGAGGCCACAGCTGAAGCTTTGGTGGCCTATCGTGCAAAGCACAAGGCACATGCAAAACTGGCCACAGAGAAGTTCAACACAGCCGCTGAGGACTTATGGGCAGAGTACGAAAGATTCATAGATTCGATGGCGGATCAGGCGAAGGACAAGCTTGGCTAGAGTGCAGCATGAAGTGCATCAGTGGGGCGGCCCCCCTGGGTTTCTTTTCTTCCCTATCGGTATAGTTGTTTTGTTGTTGGACTCCCCAAGTGTACGAATTCCGTACCTTCATATGCAGACGTGTGCATGAAGATACTGTCAATCATTACTGTACGGCTGGAACTGTAAGCGGCAGGTCCGCTACATATAGCTTAGTATAAATATCACTTTTGCCTCATATTTGCATTCACAGAAGCAAGGCGAAAGGGATGGTGAATCTTCATTGTTGTATAAGAACGAGTTCTCTCGCAAGCGAGAAAAAATCTGTGGTCTAGGGTATCTAGTCCAGTCGAAGTGCTGACACAATCCAAACACAATTACCGTTGGCGGTCTTTGTGACTGCGCTTCCATCTCGTTGAGTCGGCCAAGTCTTGCTCTAAAGACAGACAAACCAATCCTATCCCTCCAAATGCCAATCCGGAACCTCAGCCATAGCCTCCTCATCATGCGCGGGTCGCAGCACCGGCGTCGCGGGCATACGCGGCGCAGTACGTGATCGCAGGTATTGAATCACCCTCAACAACAGCTTGGAGTGTGAAGCGCGTCCCAAGGTGGAGCGGTCTGTGAGGTCGATATCTTCCCATTCCGTCATGTCGATCTCTGGGCTGTTTGCGCGTGAAGAGAAGCCTGATTGTTGCGACTCTGATGTTGGTGCGTCAGAGGACGCGGTGTCGAGGGACGTAGTCGACATGGTTGAATATGTTGATACCGAATACAGTGAAGATTTTGAAGACGATGTCCGCGATGAAGTTCGTGACGATGTCCGTGAAGAAGTTCGTGATGATGTCCGCGATGATGTCTGCGAAGAAGCCCTTGAAGGATGGGCTGACGGGAACGGAGACGGCGAAGAATGCGGCTCAGATGGCATGACGTCGAGCTCGTAGTCTTCGGCGTGTTTTGGTTCTTGAGATTTTGGCTTGATGGTACTCAAGTGCGCGTTGACGAGCTGTGAGAGCAGCATGACTGGAACCTTGGCTGGTTTCGGGTGGTGGTGGATGAAAAGCGTTGTGTGAAGAGTGCTTTTGGAAGGGCCTTGTGACTTTTGTGAAAGACTTGTGTGTGAAAGAGTTTTGTGAAGAGTTGAATGTGGAATTTTGAAATAGTCACGGCGGCCTCTGTTTATATACTCTGATATATTCGGTGAACCGTGGACGTGATGTACTATTTAGTGTAGATATGAGCGATCCATGGTTGTGTCGAAAATCACACTGGCGTGGATTGGCCCATTCGACGCATCTCAGCCATGTGATTAGCATAGATAGAACGAGCAGGAAGAAGTCGTGCTGTGATTATTTCGATACGTAGAAATCGCCGCGCAGGTATGAATTTCGCATCCCACGCTCATCGTGTAGCATTGATTGTGAAGGCAGTGACGACTGGAGTATTCATATGTATTCCAGAACCATGATCTTGTGCGAGCAAGACCTGCACCAGTACTATCCCCAATAAAATGTTAGAACGTCAGTCAGCTTACGATGCTTTAATGTATGGTACTGATGTACCACAAATCAGTGCGAGGAGTTTACGTGGGTCAGAAGCCCTAGCGCGGATGCGCGAACGGTTGCGTCAGGCCAATCCGAACAACGCCGATGACTGCGAACAGGAAGATTTTGATGAGCGCTTTACTTTCGAAAAAAGCGGAACAGTACCCTCGTCAACTCGATACGATGAGGAATATGCGGCGTCGGACGTCAATCTCGAGGATGTCAAAGCCATGCTCGACGACCTATGCCGGGAAGAACATAGGTCAAGCCTGACACGTCTTGACATCGATGAAGAAGTGGCGGACGGAAAGCAGTACCGGGATGTGGCAGCGGCGTTAAGAGCTGATGAGCCAGGCATGGATACCTCAATCCTGGAGCGAATCAGAAACGCAGACGAACCAAGTGACGAAGTATTCGACGACTTACTTGCTCCGTTGCGTTCGGAGCCACAACAATTGGGAACCGAGGAGTCAGAAGAACAGATGTTAGACGTAATACTCACATGGAACAAGCGCATTGCCGATGAGCGTAATAGGGACTCGACCGAGCGCCAGGCTTTTGTTGCTGCTCTCAGGGAAAGAGTGAAGGTTGTCGACAAGATTTTGGCGATTGTCAGTGACAACAGAAATAGCAACCAGGACAATGAGACTGGACAGAATGGCATCCTGGAACCTTCTCAACGTCAATTACTGAAAGCCATCCACGCATACCGGCCAGAAACCCAAGGTTTCAAGACTCAGGATCCGTTTAATATGCTCATCGTTATGTTAGCGCATATCCGGCAGAAGGAGTTTGAGCTTGCCAATAAGGACGATGGCATATACCTTGCTTGCAAGGTGTTGAGCGGACAAGAACAACTGGAGCACCGATTCGACCGTGAGAAGAAGAGACGTGCGTACCAAAGGAACAAAAAGAATGCAGAGGAAGATGATAACAGGGAGGAAGTAAAACGATGCGAGACGAAATGGAGAGCCTATAACAGGAAGCTGGCAGAAAGAGCGCGACAAGGACTAATGGCCAAGATCCAGTGCGCGCGGAACGAATTGAGAAAAGCCGAGATCGACGAGCTGCTGGATCTGGCTGTACTTCGATCAGCACAGCCACGAGCCTCCAGAGAAACTCATCCGGGTGTCTACACTCCGTCGTTGGAGGAGATATTGGACAAGTGCGCCCAAGCAGACGACTATGGCAATCTCAACCATGAGTTCGCAGAGCACTTTCCGCATCTGGAGACTAAGCTGGAAGTGACTGTAAACAATGCGCAAGACATGAAAACAGTTCACGACACGGTTTTGTTCCGAATGGTGAAGCTCGCTGGTGCTGATCTGAAGGGTCTCGATAAGGATGAGAGGAAAAAGGTTATGACGGCGCGCCTCAACGACCCCGTTACGGCGACGGTAATCGAGGAGACACTAAAGGGCGTGACGGACACACGTCGTGCAGCGAAGCAGATGCTCGAGCAGCTTGGGTTGATAGGGCAACCCATGCGTGAATTGCTGGAAGCTGTAACGGCGAAACGCGACGATCTGGCTGAACTGACACGCCTGATCAATCGCGAGGAAAGTCCGAATAGCAGCAACGAGATCCAAGAGGAGGAGTAAGAGGGCGAAAGGAAGTTGGCGATGCTGGCGGAGATAACGCCCTTATTTCCGGTTGTTGAGGTTTCTGATTCCGATCGATCTCAGTACGTCGCTTCATGTATGTCAAATTTTGCGTCTGGTAAGGCTGAACGCCAGCGGTGCCTGGCTTGAGCGATGTAGAATAATGCGCAATGTTAGTACTGCTATAGCACCAACCTGCCCTGCGCATCGGAATTCGGGTGCGGGATTAATTGACACCGGTGGCACGCACTAAGGCGCGGTAATGTGAATGGAGGGTGTGCTGCAGGGCGGATATCCGGATTGCAGTCGGGAAAGAACGGGTCCAGCGCCAAGCACAAAACTTCTCATCAACTATCGCGGCTTTCTAATCTCCGCCTGTCCATCTTCACCACCACCAAACCTCTCCACTCCACTTCCTTCGCTTCTACCATCCATACCAGCGAAATGGCCACCTCTCCTCCCCCCACCGCCACCGGCTCCAGCAAGGTCGATGCCGCAAAGGCTAAGCTTGCGGCCGCTGACCCTACCGCGCCCACTGGCCTGGCCCTGTACTCGCGATTCGCTTTCGCCGGTGCCGTCTGCTGCTCCGTCACCCACGGAGCCCTCACACCCGTCGATGTGTACGTTGTGTCGCCCCCCAATGGCTCGGGATGATGCCAATGGCTGCATCGCACACGCTTTGCGACAGTTGACAGGTATCGAAAATGACGACAGAATGCCAAGCTGACATGTGCAACAGCGTCAAGACCAGGATACAACTTGACCCCGCCACCTACAACACCGGTCTGATCGGTGGCTTCCGCAAGACCATCGCCAATGAGGGTATGGGCGCTGTCTGGACCGGTTTCGGTCCTACCGCTGCCGGTTACTTCCTCCAGGGTGCCTTCAAGTTCGGAGGTTACGAGTTCTTCAAGCAGCAGTCCATCAACCTTGTCGGCTACGAGACTGCCGCCAACAACCGCACTGCCGTCTACCTCGCCTCTGCCGCTGTCGCTGAGTTCTTCGCCGATGTCGCCCTCTGCCCTCTCGAGGCTACCCGTATCCGTCTCGTCGGTGACCCAACCTTCGCCAACGGTCTCGTTGGTGGATTCTCCAAGATCCTGAAGACCGAGGGTGTCGGTGCCTTCTACTCTGGTTTCGGACCCATCCTGTTCAAGCAGTATGTACAATTCCTCTGGTTGGGAGTTGATTTTTGGCTAATCATCCATCAGGGTCCCCTACACCATGGCCAAGTTCGCCGTCTTCGAGAAGGTCAACGAGGCCGTCTACTCCGTCGTCGACAAGAGCCAAACCTCCAACGGCATGCAGACCGTCTACAACTTGGGCTCTGGTATCATTGCCGGTTTCGCCGCCGCCATCATCTCCCAGCCCGCCGACACCATGCTCTCCAGGATTAACAAGACCAAGGGTCTTCCCGGAGAGGGAACCACCTCCCGTTTGATCAAGATCGCCAAGGAGCTCGGTCTCCGTGGCTCTTTCGGTGGTATCGGTGCTCGTCTTTTCATGGTCGGTACCCTGACCGCCGGTCAGTTCGCCATCTACGGTAAGTTCCAAACATCCCCGAACTCCCTAAAGCTCTTTCTAACACCCAGTAGGCGACATTAAGAAGGCACTTGGTGCTACAGGGGGCGTAGAAATTGCTAAGACTAACTAAGTTTTCGTCTTGTGCGATGCGGAGAGAGTGACGGAGGAGATGATACCAAGACAGCCAGGACAGCGGGTCTCGAGGTGGACTTGTCACACAAAAAGTCTGTCTTTTCTTGCATAATGGCTGGCATGGGTTTGTTCGATATCACATTTCTTCTATGTGTTTTGCGTTTATTTGCAGTCATTCAAGTTAGATCTTGCTTCGCTTAGACGGCGATTTTATGTAACAGTACGATCGAGTAGGAAACATACTGCACAATAGACCCAACTCATAATGTCCAAGCATTGCATTCAAGTGAGATCGAACGGCATTAGAAACAGGGCATTTGACAATGCTGATGATAATCTTATCATCGAGGACTTCATGTCCTATAGGAGATCTGAGGTCCCGGAGTAAGTCGTACAATTAAAACATTATAGCCGTACAAACAAGACGGCAGCACCTTATTCAAGAGAAGAACTAGACAATCTAGAGCCTACGTAAATGTTAAGTTACATACTTACGATTTGCTGAGAACTCTAGGCCATTATGCAAGACTAGACACAGTACCTAAATAAACCTAGTTAGACCTAACCTATCTACTAGGATATTAAACATTAACAACGTCGATTGCGAAGACAAAAAAGACAAAAAGCTATTTCTAGGAGACGCGACATATGTCTATGAGTGCCAGGACGACCAGGGAAGCAAGTTGATAAAATAGAGCAACCTTTCCAATAATGCAACGGGGAGACATAACAAACAAATGATGAATATAGATTATGTCTCTAGCTATGTGACTGATATTGGAAGCATTTTACATGTGGTAAGATCGATAACATGGCCTTAAATCCCACAACAATTGATGTCCACGAGATATGACCCTCCGTTGACACCTTCTCTGCTTCCACTGAGTTGTTCTACAGCTCATTTCGTACCCTTGCTGACCTTCTTAGTTACCCGCTGCGACCCGGCCGTTCCTGGGGTGACGGCGTCTGAACGACGCTTAATGCGGGCTGGTATCAGACATCCATGGGTGATCTGGAGATGAGCTCCAAGTTGGAGATCGTCCATTTCCTCCTCTTTCGTACAAGTCAACGGAAAGCATGGGCAGGTGACGAGCGAGTCGCCAACAGATTTGAGGTGGCCGCGGATATGCTTTGGGTGGCCCTCGCGGGTGAATGTCGCGATGCGTTCGTGGGCTGGAAGAGACTCGTTATGAGCACAGAAGGGGCATAGTTTTGGTATCAGATCGCGTCCCATCTTTACTCCACAGTATCCGTGCATCATGATCATGGTTTGCACCGTATCTAGATGCGTGACTGCGTGAGAGATGGCCTCGGCGGGGTTGACTAGCCATTGGTCACAGATCCGACACATTTCTGCGACTGGAGCCTTGGAGCCAGTGATCCCGTGGGCCGACCACAAGTGGACTGTCCTGTCTTGCTCATCGATGAAGTCCGGACCGTCTCGAGCGAAGCGGCCAATCCGCGGATTCACGGCACAGCCGCCGAAGTAACAAGTTATATGATTATCACCGTCGTCATCCTGCGATACAGCTTCTTCCCGGCATGACACGGGTTCACCTCGTGTTCCCATCTCTTTGGCGTGACTTCCGGGGGCTTCGGTCACTGTCCAAAGGGACGGGACTATCAGAACGCACCGTACACTTCGCGTTTCCCAAGGATGGATCGTATCCCCAACTACCAAATCATCTCTTCTTTGTCGCTCAGACGGTGGCTGCGGTGAAGGACATCGAGGTGCCTGAACACTGGGAGATTGGAAAGGTACAGAGGAAGTACTTGGCTGACCATGGATGCACCGGCTTCAATGGCGTACGCCCTTGAGATTCACACCGGCGCACTTGGAGCAAGGGTCGTCTATGAGTGCACTGCACTCCTTAGTACGGTTACAGCGGTGTGTTGTGGCTGAAGGAGAGGCCTCTGGTGTAGTTTAGACTCGATCAACACATCTATGCAGATGTAATGAACTCTCAATTGTGATCGACCTCGCTCTGAATCTCTTCGTGTATTGTTCTAGACGTGTCGATCTGTAAAATAGTGCACATGCAAGAGAATGAGAAGATAGTCGCGGGTCTGAAGAGAGCTTTTGAAGATGGATGTCTAGACGGTGTCCACACTACGTCGTATCGTGCTAGTGTTGTTGGCGGAAATGTTGCATCTCGGACTGCAAACACGCGGAGAAATTTCTCTCGAAGTGCTCTGTATCATATTGTCGACTTTTGGGGAGAATCGAGGGAAGAGAAGTAGTGCAAGATAGGCAGGCAGGGGAATTCGACGGTCTTAAGAGCTACTGGACTACATGACTTAACGTCATGACGGTGTCAGATGTACCTCACAACGTGCTAATGCCTTCACTAGTGCCACGGGGCCGGCACTTGGGCGGCATCGTATTACTCGAAGATGTTAGATCTACAACTGCTATATTGTGGTCTAGAACCAAAGGTGTGGTACAAGTCGCGATGTTGAAGAAGTACGTTTTGTATCCGCCCAGACGTGACGATACCTAGGTATGCCACGGGCTGCGAACTCGGTGCGTTGATACGTGGAACATTTGTTTTCGAGGCATTTGGGAATTGACACGTCGTTGGAATAGCCGCCTGGATTCAGGACGTGTCTCAGGTATCTGAGGTCCTGGTTTGCATACCGCTCAGTGGGCGCAACGGGGCGATGTTGGTGCGACTTTAGAGGTATACATGGCATCCAGATACGAAAATCACGGGCGACTTGGTGGGCCCGGGAGGTTCTCACCGAGCTTGAGAGTGATGTTCTGATATCGAACAATGGATCCGGGAGCCGACTTGCTGTCACGGCATTTGCAGCGAAAGACCATTGAGCGATATGTCTCCCTATAGGATGCAGGTTTGAAGACGCTCAGTGAGCGTAACGGGGCGATGTTGGTGTGATGGGCACCTGGGGGCTTCTCACGTCAGCCCCGCTTGCTGTCGGTGAAGCCGCGTCGCTTCGCGACTGCCAGCTTCCACCTGCACCTGCACAGCTACAGTATGTCAGCCTTTCCTGGGCACTCTCAGCCTCATCATCAGTAGCTCGCAATGTCTTCTTATATACTGGACACTGTCCAGCTGGGCCATTTCGCTAACTCAGCGACGTTGCTGCAAGGCTTCGCTATCCCCCACGTTCTTTCGAGTTCCTCCAGAGCCTTCCCGGGTGCCGCCAACCGCATCGAGTAACGAAGCCGCAAGCTACCCATGACAGAGCTGTTGGTCAGCTTCTCATCAGCAACGCAGGGCTGGCATTCCTCCTTCTGTGCAAGTCGCAACTTGCTTCTGCATTGAGGTTCTTCGTCGCTTAATGCGAAGGATTTCCGGTGTAGCTAGCCAATGTCCGACCGCCCGGGCGCATCATCTCGCGATTTTGCATTTCAAACCTATGACCAAGCAGGTGGAGCTCCGCAACAGCACCCGCAGCACTTCTACGGTGCCTATCATGCCGAGCACGACGCAAACACGACCGAGGCCGCGAGCCAGGCGCATAGCCATGACTTCACCGCGGGGTATCACGACTACACTGCGGCACAGCACCCAGTGATGGCAGGTCACTTCGCAGGCTTGGGCTTTGGCTCCTCTGTGCCTACAGGCTGGGACGCGCTCGACTTCACCGACTTCACCGACCAGTACGAGCCGCAGGGAGAGCTTGTTCAAGAATACCCAAGCCAGGCAGATGCCATAAACAACTTCAACATCCCGCTTCCTGTCTCGGCAGGCGAAGCGCCGTACCAGCCATTCTCACAGAGCCAGAGCGTCACTCCAGCGCCAAATGTCGCGCAAAGCCAGAACCAACTGTCGCCGCCGCTGCCACCAGCTCCAGCACAACAGCAACAACGACCGACTGTTCAAGCAGGTACGAAGAGGAAGGCCGACACAGAATCTCCTTCAGCCGCACAGCAAGATAGTGCCGCAGCGGAGAACCCCCCGAAGCGCCAGAACGTGTCGCGACAACCATCCGACGCCTCAGCTGCTTCGCTAGCCGTCACAGCCCCGGCTGACGCCCAAACGCCGACCATGACGCGCACCGCTGCTACCTCCGAAGCCACACCCCGACAAGTGTCACGGGAGAACACAAATACAGAGCGACGGAAGGAGCAAAGTAAAGGTACGGGGCCACAGGGAAGGGTCATCGATGTCTCGACACCACGTAGAGTGCCTGGGTCGCCCGGCGCACTCGACATCCTTCCTGCCGGCAAGGTGTTCCCAATACAGATTGGGTCGGAGCTGTTTAGACTATCAGGAGCGTCGATTTCGTCAGATGGTGAGTATACGCTGAAGAGATCAAAACGGAACAGCAACTAAGACTATTAGAGCACCCTCACACTTTTCGCATTTCTTCGGCCAGCAACTGCATGATAATGGCGGTCGTGCTGGTGACGTGAGGACGCTGTACATCGACCGCGACCCGGATACGTTTCGCGATATCGCGCTCCACCTCCAGGGCTACCACATCACACCGAGAGATGGCGAACATTTCGTCAAGCTGTATGCAGATGCGCAGTTCTACTCGCGTAAGCTCAGCCAGATGTCGTGAAAGGAACAGATGCTAACAATAGCAGTGCCTCGTCTCACCAAACAGCTGTTCAGCACCGACATCTTCGTGCGCATCGGAGGAACACCGTTCCAGATCCAACGCGATCTCTTCTCTGCCCCCGGAGACAGCCCGAACTATTTCTCTCTAGGCTTTGCGCATTTCTTCTCGACGCCAAATGAGGCATTCCCGGGACTGGACCGCGATGCCTTGCTTCGACCGCCGTCTATCAAGCCTCCTTCAGTGCCGAGTAGAGACGGCGAGGTCTTTCGCGAGCTGATACAATTACTGCAAGGCTACAATGTCGAGATTCGAAACGATGCACATCGCTCTCGCCTACTGAGGGATGCGCGATACTTCCATCTCAAGGGCCTAGAGCAAAAGCTCATACCCTGCGACATATCTTATAACCTAAAACGGCAAGAGTCTGAGATCCTGATCCGTATTGAAGACATTCGACAATCGGGTATCTCCTTCACTCCTGATAAAGACCTCGGCGAGTCGGGTTCAGGAAGTGAGTCGGGTTCTGAAACCGCATCTGGTGCGCAGTCAAGAATCGTCCCACCAAACCCTCTACTCGTCAACAGTGTTGCAAGCCCCGCCTCATCAACGGCAAGCAGCAGTGCGGTTTTGAAGGCGGGATATGTGTCGTACGCTCGACCATATACGGACGACCATGCGCAAAGCAACATCCTCGTCGTTGAAGTTGCGTCAACGGAGGCAACAACGCTATATCTTCCAAGGAACAATATCGACACTTTCGAGGCTGAATCTGGCGACTATGGAATTGAACTTCGTGCAACGTTCCATGATTCCACTCTCGCACGAATGACCTCCCTCTTCTCCGTCATAGCTTCCAAGATGGGTTTACCTGCTACACAACCGTTAGGACTGATGTTGTTACAATCCGGTGCCGGAGTCGCCGCCCAGCCTGTCAGCCCGGCCAATTCAGGCGTCAGCGAACGTCGCGTGCGTGTACGGCTCGATCGAGACACCGCTCTCGAAGTCGACGGATCGCCAGCGGAGCTCGCAGTCGACGAATACCACCACGACGGCATTCGCAGCATAAACCACAATGACAAATGGTTTTGGGCTGATGATGGAGGCCCATCCTTCCACGACGACAAAGACGAACAATGGACAGTCAGACGCGCGCACTGGCGCATCCGCGTCGAACCTGTTAAGGGCGACACCGAGGGAAAGAGGATGCAAGTCATCTTGTGCGCGGTGAGGCTTGAAGCTTTTACCAAACAACGGCCACGCAATTCTTCGAGGAAGTTCCTAGGTGGTCGCTAGTATAGTGGGTCGATCGGCCCAGGGCTGACGCAGATTCTCTCGCAAATGCGCAGTCGACTTGTCAATATATCGATATTTTCCAACCAATTCTTCCACATACGACCATAGGAACAAGTCAATAGCGCTTCCCGTTCGCTCAGCGATACTCAAGCTTGTTACCGGCTGGCTAGTAGCATCGTGGGTGACCAGACGCGAATCCCAGCTGTTGTATGTTTTTGACTTATTTTTTTGCCCCACTAGCGTCAATTTTGAACTAGCGAACTTGCGCCGACATTATGGGAACACCTCATACAAGGAAAACTCTATAGGTTTGGAGCCTACATCAACGCTAGGTTATCTGTTTTGTATGCTTCTATGTAAATGTAGGCTGCAGACCTGTTCAGGTTTTTTCTTAGATAGCGTGGGAATAGGTTGTCAAGTCCCTCTGCCTAGACCCCCAAGACGCATACGCTGTTCTGCAGCTTGGATACTAAACACAAGATACATCCGGACTTTCTCATCATTCTCACTATAGCTCACAATCATCGACTCTGTTGATTCGTTCAAATGGGGTTATGGGACAGTCATTTTGCTTACCAAACATACACAGGTTATCTAACTAGTCATAATGTTTCGATTCTCACGCACGGCAGCTCACACACAACACCACTGCATCCCCACACGAGCCGCTTGGTGACGTAAAGCGACACATATATCGGCCGAGTAGCATAAGCAATCCGGTCTATGCTGAGTTAATAATCGAAAACAAGCTCTAACGCCCAGACCGCGACTGCGCACAGTCATTGCGAAAGCGAGACTCCAACACCGCCACAGGAATCAGCACTTGCAATTGGAGGATATTGCCCGAAGGAGGCTTCGACAGGTGGCTTTGATACGTAAGTGAACGGTTTAGGGCGAAGTGGCGTAAGCTTAAGGTCACGGCCAAGACATACGGCTTGCTTACAGTGATTTTGGGCTTCGTGGAGACGAACTTGGTCACGAGTACAGTACTCATCTCAATCTCGGACTGACTCATACCCATGAGAAGACGTGTGATATTGGTGCTCGAGCGGAAGGTGCCGACGACAGTGTTGGCATCTGCTCACTCAACAACACCCTTTCGTATTGGAGGTCACGTGTAACGCTTCTATTGGTTTGAAACTTGAGCCCGGTCTGTCATCCACTTCAATATGGGCTGCGTGTTCTGAAGAGTTGCTTCACCGCATTGGGCACTAACAAAATTGTAGTCAGGAGCAAGCTCTTCACCGAGAAAATGTCATGATAACGCCATCTCTTGTCCACAAACGCGTGTGCACTCGAAAAGTGCGCAAGAGAAGAGTCATGTTTACGAGTTTTGGACAATGGTAATTTTATCGTGAGCACAACCAACTTGGGGTGACAAAAGCCGAGTGCTTTACGGCGACAGCGTAGTCCTAGGAGCTCTCCATCGGTGTACTCGAAATTGATGGGTGAACTACGCAGTAAACTCTTCATCTTGAACAATCAAGATCAAAGCTCTAGAAGTCATTAGTGAGAACAAGCTCCCGCGGTGGCCTTGGACTCAAGCTCACCAAGGCATCCAATGCTTATTGATTCTCACAGTCATGTAGGCGTCCGTCCTCGTACCATCACCACCACCACCTACATCATATCTCGTCTATTTTGCACACGTTTAGGCATTCATAGTCAATCTGCTGATGTGAAGTTCATAGCCATGAGAACAAGCACGTCCAATAAGTGGTGATGATCGCTGCATCCGGAATTATTTCTAGTGTCACACGGATTGAAATTGTTGGATTTAGAGTGTGTATGATCAGACGTGGCTGGAATAGACCGGGCGTACACAACGCCTTGACAACAAGCTGAAGTGAGAACGAGAAGGAAGGTTGCCGGCCAAGAAGGTTTCTGAAAGGCATATAAGGAAGCCCAGCATCCTGCCAGAAGGTCCTCACCAGACTCTCATCTTCTCTATCAACCTCATTCATAACAATACAACCAGCAATATGCACTCCATCCTCATCACCACCCTCCTGGCTACCCTCGCAGTAGCCAACCCAATCGCCCCCGGGCCCCCTTACCACTCCAAACGAGCCATAAACCCCAACACCGTCAACGCCCTCACCGCCGCCGAACTAACCACCCAACGCAACGCCCTCCTCCTCGCCCAATCCGAAACCGCCCGCGAAGCCATCCTCTTCCCCAACCCCCCCAACGCCGCAAACGACACCTTCCAATTCATCAACAACACCGTAACACCCCCCACCGCCGGCTCCATCTTCCTGTCTACCATCAACAACTTCCCGGCACTAGGCTCCACGGGTCTCGCAGCTGCCGTGGGTTTCGTGAATCCCTGTGGCCTCAACACGCCGCACTGGCACCCCCGCTCCAACGAGTTCCTCACCGTGACTCAGGGAACATTAATCGGCGCCCTCCTCCTCGAAAACGACAGCGGTTTCGGAAATGTGGTGGGCGGTGCACCGCCCGTCCGCGGACCTTACAAGCAAATCGAGACTACGCTGTCCAACTACACGGGCATGCTCTTCCCCAGGGGCCTCATCCACTGGCAATTCAACCCAGAGTGCGAGCCCGCTGTCTTTGTCGCGGGCTTCGATGTCAATGACCCTGGGCGTGTGGAAGCTGCGAGAGGTTTCTTCTCTGGTACTCCGGATGAGGTGCTTGAGGCGAGTGCGGGTTACAGTGAGTTTTTGACGCCGGAACAGATTGCGGGGTTGAGGCCGCAGTTGACGAGTGATTTTACGGCTATTGTGGAGAGTTGCGCGAAGAAGTGTGGGATTCCTTATAAGGCTGCTGGGGGTGGTGAGGCTTCGTCGACGGTGAGTGGTTATCCTAGTGCTACGAGTGGGTATCCGATGTCTACGGGTGGGTACTAGGGGTGGGTGAATTGCGAGGTTGGTGGTTTGGTGTGAAGTGAGATCGGAGGTAGGATCTCATAAGGGATAGGTGAAGGTGATCGTTCGTTTGCGAGTAGACGATGGCGTTTGGGGTTAGATCGCGCTTTCTTTTGTATATAGACGCTCGCTAGATTATTTTGTTATAGATTATAGACTCGACCTCCTCGTGCCAGGTAGCCAGATTGACCTTGCAGTACTGTGATGATTACGACGTCAAATTCAGATGTCTTGCACCGCGCCAGTATCATCTACAACTTCGCGTCACTAAACGGAACGTATTTCTCTCCACTCGCCTCCTCCACCCTCTTCGCAGCACTCACATACCCATCCCTCTTCTGCAGCCTCCTCATGTACTCGTACAACTTGGGGTAACTAGTCTCGCTCAACGGCAGTCTCTGCGTCGCGCCCTGCAGAGGTAGGGGTACGAAGTCAGTATATGTCTCACATGCACTTCGTACAGCCAGAACTTACTTCAAGTCCAAAATGGATCATGATATCCGCAGCGGTGAGCTTGTCGCTGCAGAAGAACTCGCCTTTGCTAGGAGAGTTGACGAGATAGTCTTCGAGGAAGTCGAAGTGGGTCTTCAGCTCTGGGTCGACGAAGCCGGAATCGATCTTGCCGGCGACGCCGTTGGTGATGGGCTTGAGGAAGAAGGGGACGGGGGCATTTTTTATGTCTAGGTAGTGCCACCGTTAGTGAAATGGCGTTGACATATTAGCATGAATACACCTACTTCCGGTGACTAGCGCAAGGATCAGGATGGTGAAGAGACTACCCTCGGTGTAGTCCATCAGGAACTGGATACATGTTAGCTGTTTGGCCAGTTGATAGTCGATCTCCAAATCGATCTCACCTTGTACCTCATCCACTCCTCAGTCTCAGCGCCAAGCACACCCTCCTGCCCCTCAGGGTACCGCTTGGGCACCAACTCCTTGCCAAAATGGTCGCAAATGTACTCCATAATCGTCTCGCTCTCAGCGATGACGATGTCCTTCTCGGAGTTCGCAGGCCTGATGGTAACACATGGTGACTTTCCCAAAGGGTGGATGGCCTTTAGCTCGGGACCCGCGCGCTTGTTCTCATCGCGCTTGTGCACCGCGATGTCGTACTCAAGGCCAAGCTCTTCGAGTAGCCAGACCACGCGCTGGCCACGGGATTTGTTCAACCTATTTGGCTGATTAGTCGTGGTTGCTGATGGCGATGGCGCAATGCTGTGGGTGGGACCGCGCGGGAATGACAGGCATGTGACAGACTTGGTAACTTACCAATGAACGGTGATCTTTGCTCCCTGCTGGTTTGACATGTTTGCGACGGTCCTTAGCGATGTGGAATTCGGTATGTGCGAGGACAGCAGATTTTGAGTAGTAGAAGTAACGACGAGATGGAGCTTTGAATATCACCGAGGTTGCCAGACGAATTTATCTGATGCCGTCACAAGCTTCGGCGTTCAGCGCCCTAATCGGTGGTTGGCTGCCCGCTCCAGGGCTCGGGCACTCGGGCATCCATGTATCTAGTGTCGGTTTGGCCGACTCTCCGCAGCATCGATGAGAAGCAGGAACGAGGCATCGAGGATTACTGTATGTAGTAGTTTTGTAGTTACTGATGGTGTGTAAGACGGGGCGAGTCGGTTGAGATCTTGTCAAGGGTTGTCGCGTGGATAGAACATGCCGTTGCAGAGACCTGAGCGTAAGATACGGCGACTTTGGAGAACATGAAACTACTCCGACAGCACGCAAAGCTTAATCCATATCTCGAGAGAACATTTCATATAGCATGTTGTTGCGTGGTGACTTCTCATGATGCCACGCTGAAGCGCCAAGACCTGGCGGCACTTGCCGCACCTCCGCCGACCTCATCGCGCGCACCTCGTCAACCGCAAGCTCACCAACCGCGCAACTCATCGACACGCGCAAGAGTCCGCAAACATGCAGCCAACTTTCCGCCGCATGGCGGGCCACAACCACGGCAGTGCGTATTATCGCCAGGAGGACCATTGAGGGCGCAATCGCTAACTGTACGCAGTGATCCACGCGGATCCCGCCATTATCAAATGGGCCAGTACGTTCACCACCGACCCCGCATCCTGAAGACCTCTATGGTACCCCGAGAACCGGCGTGTTGAAAAGAAAGAATGGCCTCAAAGGCGCAAGAGTCGTGATATGGGCAATGGAGGAGGGTGATGCGTAATACGCGGTACTGACGAGGAACAGACATGACCGTCAACCGCCACAAGTACTTCCGCTGGACGAAGCGCACAGCTTGGCTCACATTCGCCTACGTCGTCATGGTGCCCGCTATGCTGGGTACGGCAGGATACATGACCGAGGTGAGTTTGGACAAGCACGCATTTGGGTGGTGGATGAAGCGGCTCTCGAGACGCTGCGTATATGTAAAGCCAGACGGACGCATGCTGACATAATATTTCCAGGGCAAGTGGGACATGCGCGGCAAGCGGAGGGGCGACATGATCTCCGAGTTCTAGGCATTGGTATCGGAATCCAAACGAGCGAGGAGACGCGCTGTGTACATATGGAGAATATCATGGCATCACAAAAGTCTTACAGTCTTCTCTGTCGCTTTTATATGAACGAAAACCGAGCGAAGCACGGGTCAGTTGCTGCATACCTAACAAAGAGACTCCGGAAACGTTGGGCTCTCCGTGGCCCCAGGAGGCAATCAAATATGTGTTACTTGACTGATATAGTATTTCTCAACTGCCCTGACGATTACCGATATCACAAACATCCATCGTCCTTCGCTCGACAGACTGTATCTCTGCCACATTGCCGCATCGGTAAATCAACACGAAGGGCTATGTCCTAATCCATGGCTAAGTGGGCAGCGACACAATTGTTGTTTGCGCAAAGAAGAAGAAGAAAGGTCTCATGATGAGTTCTACTTTCCAGATACTTCCCTTGTACAAACACCAACGCTATAAACTGTGGTCAGAGCCGCTGTTAATAGGCACATTATCAGCATTTACCATGACGAATTGCCAACAAGATCAATCCTCCGACAATGCGCAACATGTCGCTACCGTACATCTATCGAAGGACATCTCGCCATTGCTGAAACTTCCAGGTGGTAAGATATCGTAGACTGATGAGTGACACTGTTGGTAGTTTGCTGAACTTCTTTAGAAATACGGAACATAATCTACGGCTACCTAGCAGGTACACCACATCCAGTCAGCAGGGGTCATATGCCACTTATCCAGTTTGCAAACATGTGCGCACAGATTCGGAGCGAATTTCGGCCATTGCTGTTATCCCAGCACATCGTGAACATCGACGAAGCATGTCACTACATCGAGACGTTTCTCATTACCACGAAGGTCGACGTCGATCGTCACGATAAGTTCCTGCTCAAGACAGATCTACATCTCGGTGTTGGACAAGGAAGTTACGACGAATTTGAAACCACCGACCTGATACCACTCTTGCGACTCCTCGTCAATCATCCAATGGACATCAAGGTTACTTTCAACAACGATCCAGACACTAATGTTGAGTCGTTAGAGCAGCTCTTGCGATATCGAAGCAAACACTGGATCTTATTGCTCACTCGCAACGACCTTGTTGGCATTCTGGAGTTGAAAGTGAGGACATGGGGACATGGGTTTCCTGTATTTGTCCTTGCGGGTCTCAGAAACCAGGGCAATGGCCAGGCCACTTTTTCTACTGTCGACAAAGTCAACTGTAGCTGGTTCGTTGGACCCAGCGGCAGGCTCGTCGAAAAGATACATATCTTCGAAGGTCAGAGAGGTTGCCTGACGATGAATCTATCGGGGGGTTGCAAGAAGAAATGACGGCAGAAGGCGAGTTCGTACAAGGAAACCGGAAGGAAGCGGATAGTCGTTGCTTGAAGACGTGCGTACCAAATCACGTCACCCGGTCAACTCTTTAGTATTAGGGAGTGAGCTACTTTGCACGTTTCTATCGTGATGCAATCTGCGGACCTGTTCAGTTTTTTCCTTGTCGGAGGGTATGTAGACGGCAGGCGCTTTGACGACTAAGAGACAAAGCTTTCACTTATGTGCTTCTCTTGCAATCCAGTGCTCATCGCGCGAATACTTGGTGATGCCCGACATCCTGCGCCATGCTGTATTGGAAAATGTATACTGCGTATCCGTTCGTTACCTTTTCTGCATCAGCGCATAGGTATTGATGTAACAAATCAACAAAGAAAAACGCACTGTTCATTTGGAAGTGCTTAATTCTCTCGTCATCAACTGTAGTTCTCCCAACGCAACGACTTCACCAATGCGAGAACACGCACCACCCCGAGAAAAGACGTCAGGTACATTTCCCCTCCCAAACTCTCTCCACGAAGAGGTTGGAGAAAACAACAACACCCCCAGCCCCCCGGCCCTCTAGTACAAAACCGCGCAATGCCGCCAACTCTCGCCCATCGCACCTAGCTTATGATTTTGGCCTTCCTTTTCCCGGGAGCCCGGGTCCAACACATCGCGACCTGAACTAATGCTGCGCGTTATTAGGTGCTGACTATTGTACCACGTTCTGTGTCATGCACGCGGTACCGCCCCAGAGGCCGAGGCTGTACCAAGGAAAAGCAACGGGTAGCGGGCGGAACATCGGATTTGCATCGCAACCTCGGGATAGTTGCTCCGGACATGGAAAATGAGGTGGTCGGTTGCTGATCTCCGAGGGGAGGAGGCTGGGGATGCGATAAGGGACTTCGGGTACCTGACGCGTTCCTCCCTAGGAATGCAGGGCCGTGGACATGACGACCTGGAGTTGTATTAGTTGGCTCGCACATGTCATTGGTCTCAAGGTGGCGAAGAGGAGCTTGATGGAACTTGTTGGTCTTTTCAGAATTATCATTATTACCATAGGTAAGGTTTCGCGGATAGGCAGCGCATATCTATGATGCGAAAACGAAACGCCGTCTTGCCCAGGCATACACAACGGAATGTCGTGTTTTAAGTAAATGAAGAATAAGAAAGGATACAGTGAATGGAAAACGCGTCGTAGCAATCGATGGAAGACTACCTCCGTAGCCCAGAGTCTCCAGGGAATAGGATGCCGTTGGGGTGGAATTCCCTGTGGTATGTTTGCCAGTTCTTGCATGTTCTCTTCATCTCTGCGAAACCATCCTTGGCCTCGATCTCGGACGAGCGCTCAAGGAATTGTACACCAAGACCGGCAGCCACATGGAAGGGGATGTGGCAGTGCATAAGCCACGCTCCGGGATTATCGGACTCGAAGGCGAGAACAAGGTAGCCTCTGGCGGGGAGGTTGGCTGTGTCACGGCGGATGGGGTTGTTGGTCTTGAGGCGGGAGATGTCGCCATTCCAGACTGCGTTCTCTTGTTGATCCAGAACGTAGAAGTCGTGGCCGTGGAGATGGATAGGATGAGGCAGTGGTGGCGCAGTGTTGTTGGTGGTGTCCTGCTGGATGACCCAGTACTGCCACTACAAAATTCGTTAGTCGCGATAACAACGCGTTAAACGAAGGAGACTTACCTTGTGCTTCTCATCGACTTCAAACACGTGTCGGTTGTTACCGTACGTGACGTTGCCGTCCAGCACGTGCTGTAGGGTGGGTCGATCGAGGTCAATTGCCATAGGGTTGCCGTTGACAAGCCACTGCACCAGCCCTTGGTTTTGCGTCACATCGCTAGTGTAATTGTCGTTGAAGCCGAATGTCAAAGATTCGGGCATCTCCTGGGGAACGGTCGTCTTGGCGTACGGAACGATATTAGCCTCGTCGTAGCAGCCCACCGGTAGAACATTGCCGGTCGAGTTGGGCTGCATAGTTGGAGCGCCGGCATATCGGAAAATGCTCCTGATGTTTGCCGCATTCGCGTTGGGGCCATCACAGCGACCACCAGTACCTACTCGCCACCAGTAATTGCCAATAGGCTCGGTTGCGTTGATAATGACCTCATAACGTTGACCTGGTGACCATGTCAGTGAAACGTTCCCCAACGATAGTTATCGTGGGCGCATTCTCGTGGGTGGGGGCGTGTTGCACGAACAGACGTTGTGAGCATCGCCACGAACGGACAGATATGAGATGATTCGGGTCAACTTACCGACCGAGAGAACGAGGTTGTCGGTCTCGAATGGTTCAATGGGTGTAAAATCGGCAGAAATGACCTTGAACTTATGCCCATCGAGACCGACATGGAGGTAGTTGTTGATGCCGGTGTTGACTAGGCGCAGCAAATGCGCCTTTCCTGGGGTAAGAATTGTCTCTGCGTAACTTCCTCCGGCGGCTGATGTCATCGTACCGTTGATGAGAACATTGTCCGCAACAGGAGGACCGTTGGCGTGGACAGCTGCAGCATTCACTGTGAAAGTGGTCGCGTGGAACCAATCTGTCATTGGAAGCGCACCAAGGTCAATGTCGTAGTTCGCTGTTGCTGGTCCTCGGATGACCAAAGGGCCCACGAGGCCATCGCCGTACTGTACAGAGTAATGCGAATGATACCACTATAACAGTCAGCCAAGTTCCACTCATGTAATGCGCAACGGAAATTAACTTACGGTTGTGCCGTACTGCGTGGCCTTGAACTTGTAGACCTTGGAGTCACCAGGCGCGATTGGGCATTCGGTGATACCGTTCACTCCGTCTTGCTCGTTTGAACCAAGTTGCCTGAGACCATGCCAGTGCAGCCCAGTACCGTTGCTTTGGAGGTTGTTAGTTACGGTGATCTCAAGATCATCGCCCCAGTCCGCTAAGATGGTCTGTAATATATTAGCAGGGAAAAGAGATGACTCAAAGTGTTCCACTTACAGGTCCTGGCGTTTGACCATTGATCAGTAGGATTGGCCTCTCAAACCCATCCGGGGCTCCAGTGGCGTTCGAGATGGTCAAATGATACTTGACAGTCTTTCCAGTGTTTGGCCAATGAAGGTCCATATCTGTGTCGATGCTGAAGTCGCCATTCCAGCACCCTCTCGACTGTGGGCCATGGTTACAATTGGTCTTGTAGCCGTCTCGTCTTTCGCGCCCGCTCCAAAGACCACTCTTCTTCCATGGGACTTCAGGTAGCCTAGGTGTGAGGTGCTCGACGGATGGCACAGCGAACGAAGTCACTGACGGAAGGAAAAGCCCTAGGGCGGTGGCCAATCTGAAGATTGAAACACCCATTGTGGATGATGGAAGGAGGAATGAAAGAACGTAGATGTAAACGACAGCTGCCAGACCCTTTACGCACGGGACCAACGAGTGCAGATAGGCGCAGATCAAGCTGTAAACGAAAAGCGAAGGCTGGCTGGTTTGATTAACAAAGGGTGGTACGATAGATTATATCCCCAGCATGGCAACATTGCCCTGCCTCTCTAGTGGACCGATTGATCGGCCGAAAGACTACCGATGCCAGCAGTGGAGAGTTCCCACCACTAGTCAATGGTATGATCACTCCATGTAGAGACTGTTGCCGCAAGAAGCGTCCAAGATCGCCATGAGCGCGGTCTACGGCCCATGAACGGTAAGGGCGTGGGCTTAGTATGAGGGCCTGCCCAGAGCTGTGAGCATAAGAGACGGCTACATTTCAGCCCTAAGTAGATGAACGGAGAATTTTAAGTGGTCGCTTTCGTCTCAAATGTCGGCATAGCTCGTGTTACACGACTGAATGCAGCTAGACCTACCGAGCCTCGGCGGCAGATGGACTAAGAGAGCGGCCTGGATATTTGGTAGAGCTGCAGCAAGTGCTGAGTCGTACATGGCGGCGGCAGCCTCAGCAGGCTGTGATGCAGCAGCAAGCGGTGATGTGCCTTGGGTCGCGCAGAAAGTGGGGCATGCGAGGCATCGATTGACATGTAGATACAGGGAGCGGATGCCGCTATGGGTAGTGTGCAGAACAATCGCCCGAGCTAACCGTGGGGTTGAGAGCCGTCTCCGGTGCTTGTAAAGCTTGATAGTCGTGAAGCGAGAGGAAGAACGATCCCAGAAGCGCAAGCGAGCCAACATGTCGAGACGATCTGAACTAATTGCCGCTAACGCTACGCTGTGCACGGACTAGCCTGCCATGCTGTGTCGGAGTTCGTGAGGGGGGCCGGACCTCATGGACCGACCACAACATCACCACATCGCAAAACTGGCCACTGAGAACACGTTTTCCTGGAGGGATGTGTACTTTGCGCTTAGTTAGGCGCCCCAAATCGGTTGTAATCGCCTCCTTCAAAACGTGCCGTACCGTTTTCATGACGTTCAGGACCGCAATTAGACTATTGACATGCACCACAGCTGCACCGGCAGTTTTGGATAGCCACAGGCGCCATAGTGTCGGCGATGTCTTCATGTCTCGAATGATATCGCGATGTCTCAGTGTTGCCACTCTGGATACACGGCTGAAGCGGATGCATCCTTCCATATGTGGTCCGAGGGAAGGCAACATCGCCGGATGAAGACCATACGCCCATGCACTCTTCAAGATCGCGGCATCTGCGTAGGAACATAATACCACTGCTCAGCAGTGGTAAAGCTAGTGTCCTCCATGGATGCGAAGATACCACAGAGTCGTTCCCACGTCATCCTTGCCAGCCCTGTGCATCGTCCACTATCTGCATGTTGCCGGTACCAACACGAAGGTTTTGACAGAAGCGAACGGCTTACGGCCCAGTGTCAGATTTGGTGCAGTACTTTCCGCGTTGGTGGTTTGATCACTGACAGCAAAGAACGCCACAATATTGAAGGAATGAGGTGCGTCTGCTTACCTGCATAGTGCAGCGACTGACGTTCAGCTCGCAATCCTTCGTGGCATTTCCTCAGGTGAGAAGTCAGCCTTACAGCAATGCTCACCGAGTGTCGGTCAGAGACGAGCTTGGCTCAAACAAATTTCCTGTCTGCCAACTACGTCTGTTCGCCAGTAGTGTTATTACGTTATGGGTAGCAAGCGACGACTACATGTGCTCTGAGGCTCAACTAGAACCTTGGTATACATCGCCCGCGGACCGACGTCCGATCGTTTTCAAGGCATGCGCAATGTTCAGAGAGCTATATTTGCACCGAAGAACAAATCTGGTGTCGACCTTCCGCCTCTAACTGGGACGCCCGGACTACCGAACCCCCACTTGTGGCTGCATGCCGTAAACCGTGGTTAAACCCGGTCACGGAGTTCGTCCTAGGGTGCCGCGGAGGTCTCGAGAGCAGGCTTCTCCATCAAGCCGGATAAACAAGGCCCATGTCTGCACAGAGTCGTTTAATCTTGTCGGCTATCTCAATCAAAATGATCCTCGACATGGAATCAATCTTCCGACCTATATGGCTCGCAGAAGCTGTATGACGTCCTTCATTAAATTACCCGGCAATTCGGATTGTGCAAGTTAGCTACGGCCCAGCCATCATGTCTCCCGACCACTGCCCACATACCAATGGAAGTACAAAACAAGCTGGTTCCTGAAAGGATGCTCGCAAAATTGCGACATGGCCTAGGCTCATACATTGCTTTCGGTGCAAGGTCTTCTGAAATACCGCGTACCGTAAATTTCTCTAGCAAAGATGTCACTCTGGGAGGGACAACTCATCATGATAGAGATTGTTGTAGCTCCAGACCAACCTCGGGAATACTCAACACTAGCAAAGTATGTTTCTCCCTGCTCGCTGACCGAGCGCCCGGCTCTAGGATAGCTTCCATCCGTTCCTGCATCATGATCATCCCGCGGAGTCCCTGTGGCGACAAGATACCTAGTCCTTCCATCAAGATTAGCAACAGGGTACCCAGACAACCGCGCGTCTACATGGATTACGAATGCATAACGCCTCAACGCCTACATCCGCCACTGTGTAACCTGTGTAGACAGCGAGTCTTCTGTGTGTGAACGTAGTAGCTTATGATCGAAACGAGATTAACGATGGCGGTGATGTACAACCTCGCGTGCGTGCAAAACACATGCTGTGAATCAAGTGGTTGGTGCTGCTAGCCACGTTAACTTCCGAACGCCGTGTCACTACTATCGCCTCAGAAACGTGCTGTGCATGTTGGTCGGATAGATGTGAGACACCGACAGAAAGGTACAATTGCGGAGTCGTCGATGCTGTGCAGCTGTCAGGTACAACTTACAACTTCCGCAAACCTTATGCGTCTCTTCGCTAAGGCATGAAATATTTGACGTATAGGAATGAAGCCTGCTTTTGTGAATACCTAGCATTAGATCGCGACAACGGCCGCTGTTCCCTTAGCAACATAGAGCGTCAGTCAAAGCGGTAGGCGCCGCCCATGCATAGCGCGAACGTCTGGCCTCAACAGATGCATGCAAGGTCGATCAGTAAAGAGACGTCGTGTTGTGAAATTGGACATGGATGCCTGGAGGTCGGGAGGTTGGGGGAGGCTGGGCTACGACAAGCTCGTTTTTTCCGCAGCCATGCCTGGGAAAATTGCACATGGGATGTATACAAAGATGATATCATTGACGTCTCAGCTAGTCCAACTACAACATATGCGTCAGGAGTTTAGAACACGGATAACAATGAAAGACATGCGAGCTTGTGTAGTACTGTACGCTCCAGAGTATTCAATCTCCTTATTGTGTGAGGTGCATACTTGCGCGCAACGTCGCCAGCTGCGCACAAGGCACAAGGCACCAGTGGCCTCCAAAACCTGAGCGCTCGCAAGACATCCATGTTCATACGATACTAGACTCTCGGAAGGCTTTGCCATACGACCGTAAGTATCCCCATCTGTCTTCAGAACTTCCGCTTCCCCAACCGCAGTGCTTCATTCACACATCCCTCTCAGCCGCTTTCTGCCTCAAGTCGTCTACTCCTCACGAGTCACAGCCCAGTGAATGACAATCCCAATAATACTGCTCAAACAGATACCAAGCATAATCAGGAGCCAGAACATGAGGCTTCGAGACCGGCCCGCATCGTAAGCGTGCGAAACCTCACCAGGTGCAGCCATCTCGATGTCGGGCGTCCGATAAGTGTGGTCGTGGGACACTTGTTTGTCAGTCTGAGCAGGGCGCGCAGATGAACCTTGAAGCCGCTTCAAGAAGGACTGTTTCTGTGGAGGACGTGGCGGAAGCTCAGTTGGGAAGATCGAGGAGACTTGCTCTGGCGATGTACGTGGGAAAGAGGTGTAGTATTGCAAGTGTCCAGATCGAATGCAAATTGGTGGAGGCGGATGAGTGTCGCGTTTAGCAGAGCCGGAGTGAGACTTTTCGCCGTCTGCGCTTTCGGTAACGATGTCCATGGGCTCAGGCTTCGTGTGCTCTGATAGCGATGCACGTGGGAAATACATGTAGCCTCGTCCAGATTGAATGCAAATTGGTTCAGGCAGATGAGTGTTGCGCTTAGCAGAGCTGGAGTGAGACTTTATTCCGTCCGCGCTCTCGGTAGCGGAGTCCATGGGCTGAGGCTTTGTGTGCTCTGATAGCGATGAGAGAACGACGTCGGCAATGTCATGAGGTGGTGGTTCGACAGCTGCTACAGTAGAAGAGGTGGCGGTTCCTTCGGTAGCCACAGAAGAACCAGAGGTCGACATGGTCGTTGCTATTTGACTGACTTCACCGGTGGGAGTCTCGTCTTCGACTGTCGGGAAGCGACGGGGTTGATTTGTAGGTGTGGTGGTCTCGATAGTGGAAGCCATGTCTTTGGAGAAGTGCTATGATTGAACTTCCTGGTGCGGTGTAGGTCAGAGTTGAGCGTCAAAGGTAACGAGACGTGTTTGATGTGACGCAAACTTGGGCCTGGATAGTGGGCCCATTTATCGGAGGTGAGCGCTGGTTTTGAACCGACCCTTTCACTGACATTGCGCTCACCGGGCTGGTGAAGCCGAAAGAGGCTAGTGGGGGAAGTCATTTATCTTTCACTGAGCTACATAGTTTGCCATGACCTGGCTCAAGCACGTGGAAGGAGAAAGAGCGCAGGGAACTGAGCAAAGACCCATGAGACGTGATGATATAAACATTTCATTACAAAGCAATACTAATAATCCAAGCATCCGAAAGAGAACTACCCATGACAAACCATAGCCCCGTCATCTGTCTGCCTCTCTGCAATCATAACAGCGTCCGCCCTACTCAATATCCACTTTGCGGATCTCAACGTACCCAGAGTCTAGCTTCGGCACCTCGACTCTGAGCACACCATCCTCCAGCTTCGCCGTGATACCGTCGGCGTCAACACTGGCAGGGTTGGCCCTCGTCCCAAGACGAATCTTCCTCTCGAAAGCTCCAACCTTACGCTCGTTTAGGGCCAGTGTCTTCAAGAACTCTTCGTCACCAGGGCGGTATATCACACCAGCGATGCTGAGCTCGCTCTTCTCAGCATCCCAGTTTACACCAACATCTTCCTTCTTGGCGCCGGGAAGCGAGACGTGAACGACGTAGGCAGACTCGGTGTCAAAGATGTCGGCATCGGGTGTGTAGTCGTCGGCTTCGGTGGGCTTGGTAGCGTTGGCGGTATTGGAAGGGTGGCTGTCAGTGAACTGGTTGAACAGCTGGGCGGCAAGAGTGGAGGGGTCGAAGGAGTTCCAGGCGTTATCACCGGCACCGAAAGGTCCGCCTCCCATGCCTCCGAAGGGTCCTCCGCGTGCCCATGGCCCCCAACCTCCGCGGTGGCCGCGATGGTGTGGTCCATGACGAGGTGGGCCTCCGTAGGGATGAGAGTGATGGTGTGGGCCAGAGCCTCCAGGGCCGCCCTGGCCACAGCGTCCTCGACGTCCTCCACCCCAGCGACCATGTGGTCGGCCACCGTTGTAAGCGTCGTTGTCAGACCCAGAGTTGCCCGATGGGCCTTCACCGTTATCGTACTCGGCGTTTATAGTAGCATCCTTTTCGGCTTCTGGTTGTTCATTGCGTTCTTGGTTCGGCTCGCCGGTAGCTCTCTCATGACGATCTTCGGGGCGACCATGAGGAGGCCCACCACGGTGAGGCATTCCCCTTTCGCCACCAAAGAAGTGACCCCATCTGAACGGTGCAAAGGGATCCTGGGCATCTTGGGGTGGCATCTCGCGATCGTTCCCGCCGTCGTCGTTACGGTTCTGTGCAAAGAATGGGTGTTGCGAGCCTTGCTGCTCGAGGCCAGCGACGAAGTCCCAGAAGGGAGCCGAGTTGTTCATGTATGTGACTGATGGCATGATGATGACTTGTGTCGAAAAGTAGAAGGAAGTGCGGTGTTTGGATTGACCATCATAGCCTACCTTTTTGGGCGTCTTATACAAAGCAAGAGGCTCCAGGCATCAGGTCGCACGTGCGAACGTACGTATGTGCACCCCTCCTCTGACTTACTTGCCACCCATATGGGCAGCCTCTCGGGTTACCGATCGCGCCATTTGCGAGCAGAGACCAATGGCACGTCATTTTGGGAATGCTAGAGAAGCTCACAGAAGTTACCAGAGGGACCATCGACGATAGGCATCCAGGCCGCGTGCCTGGAGTATCGCTTAGCCGGGTGGTGAGCAGGCAAACAGGTGTTGCGCGTTCAGACGGGTGGCAGGTCGGGGCTTGATTTCCTCCGATGTGGCGGTGGCTGTGGCGGCAAGATTGTGATTGGCCACAGGCATTGCACGGTGGTGTACGCTGGGCTTATGGGATAGGACATGGACGCCGACGGAGGTATCACCTGCCCGCATGCAAAAGCAAAAAGAGAAGGTGTTGGAAAGATTTCGAATGGACATGAGCGGGAGGCTCAAGGTTGTAGCGAGTGTCGCGAGTGGTGACAAGACCACCGTATACAAAGCGTGAAACCACGAAACGTCGACAAGTATTGTACTATATTGCAGTATCCAGCGCGATCTGAGAGAGATACTTTGCGTGGTCTACAGGATTGAAGCCGCCCAAGGTCTCGTATTTCTTACCCAGGTAGGTAGACATACGTTTGTCGGATGTGTGGTAGGGGGCCAAGCGAAGGGCTACTGTCCTGTGTATCTCTTAAACCAGGGTACTGAAGACGAAGAATGCACCCAGATGTCACGATACATGAGGATGGGGGCGCCTAGTGGCGATGTCGAGCAGTCGCGATGCGGAGGAGGGGTAGCTGCAGCTTTCCGAAGTGCAGCTCGCTATGACGCCATTAGTCTGCAACAAACTGCGCGCCCCACCAAACTTCTCTTCTGCCCACGACCCTGACGACCAATCTTCATTGTATCACCCGTAAACCCCATAACCAATTAAGAAGACCCCAATTGTACCACCCAAACCAACATGTCTGGATCCATCCCCACCTCCACCTCGGTCAGCGAGTCGGCCGTCATCGACGCGTCTTTCAGCGATGTCTGGCACCTGATCAAGCTCCAGGACTTCAGCAAGTTCTGGTCCAAGCTCGACAAGAGCGAGTTCGTCAAGGGCACTTCAGAGGAGACCGACATCGTCAAGTGGACCTTCAAGGACGGCGCCGAGCTTGAGGTCAAGCAGGAGGAGCACTCGGTAAGTGCTGCATTGTGCAAACAACACCAGCAGCCACTGACTCGTAATTGCAGTCCATCGACCACTTCATCACATACTCCGTCATCACTTCCAAGCCCGAGCTCTCTTACTCCTCCGTCGTGTCCACCATCCGCGTATACCCCGTCACCTCCGGCGCACACGAGGGCAAGACCTTCATCACATGGTCTGGCAACTTCAGTAGCGATGCCGATGCCAGTGAGTGGAGCTCATTCTCTCTACACTCGAATGATACTGACACACGCAGGCGTAATCCAGGATGCCAAGTTCAAGCGCCGCGAGGCCCTTGCCGACCTCGCCAAAGTCGCCTCCAAGAAATAGGTTTCGAATGGGCGCTTAACTTTCTCCGATGTTGAGAAGTTCATGCAGTAGAAGACACATTGTGGCCATTTCGCATTGTGCGATGGCTTGCGATGAGCATGATGATGTGGATACCACAGGCAATGAACTCTAGGATTGTCGTCTAACATAGAAGTACCGATCATAATATGACTATGAAGTATCGCTTGATTATGCTGACCTTCGTGGCTCATTATGTAGCGGCGCATGTGTCTCCGCATTGTCGTTGCTGATTACGGCTAGTTCGTGCCATGTCTTACTGTGCAGGCAGTGCTCAGCCTCGTCACCTGCATCGAAGCGAATCTGCATCGAAGCGAATCCTTCGATCACCACTGCATACACTTAAAGCTACACCGCATCCACGACAGCAAGCCGTCGTTGATCTACAGTCCTTGTTCAAAAACACGTCACCTCTTCACGGTCGTCAACGCAGCTTGCCAGAGTCGTCATCATGGATAGTGCAGGAGTTGGAGCCAACATATACAGCAAAGCAGAGTGTAGACACTCCTTCTGACCTGGATCCAGAGTTTCACACTGACTCCTAACAGTGGAAAAGCAAGTGAAACTGGAGGAACAGCGCAAAGTTGAAAAGAAGAAGGATGATATCAAGCATGAGGAAGAGTTGAAAGAGGGTCAGGATAGACGCAAGAAGGGAAGAGTTCATCGGTGGATAAACTATGCGATGGCAAGTCTCAACGGCTGAGGTTGAACGGCGCGATATGAATTCTCTTGCATCACTGTACACCTCCCGTCCTTGTCTCCATACTTCATGTATCCCCTTCTTCAAGACTGGCTGCAAGAGCCAAGACTCAACGAAAAAGATGTCTTCAGAGACTGCGGATCGACACGCATTCGTGCAGTATAAAGAAAGGAAATGGTATCAGCTTTCGTCTACCATATGAGCGAAATGCTGGCAGCCAACTCCCGCATGCTGCATATCCCTCGCCGTGCGATGAAGCATATCCATCTTTACCGCAACTAAAACTTGTGGCCCACGGCTTCCCCCGTGCGTCGAACATTCCAATTCGCTCTACCCACAGTTCCGCTGCGGCACACGGTTTGTTCTTCAACATGCGTCGGATCTTGCGATCCGCTTTGCTGCAGTCTTTTGCAGCACATGTCTGGTTTTACGGTATGCGTCGAATCTTACGATCCGCTTTGCCTACAGTTGCCTGTAGCACATACCATCGACATGCGTCGGACCTTTCGGTCCGCATTGCCCACATTTACATGCGGCACATGCCTCATACAGAGCTATGTGCGTCGAGCTTCTCCGTTCGCATTACCTGCAGTGCCCTGCAGCACATATAGCTCTGTTGATCGTGCGTCGATCTCTCGATCGATTTGCCCACAGTCATTTGTAGCACACGTTCTTGTTTTGACACGCGTCGACCTTTCGATCGCTTTTCCCGCAGTCGCCTGCAGCATATGTCTTTGTTTCGAGCTACATGTGTCGAACTTCTTAGTTCGTATTACCTGCAAGTCGCAGCACATGTGACTCTAGCTAACGTGCGTCGACCTCTCGGTCGCTTTGCCCGCAGTTACCCGCAGCACACGTTCTTCTCCAACGTGCGTCGACCTTGCGATCGCATTGCCCACATTCGTTTGCAGCACACGTTTTGAGGAGCGAAATCCAACGGGACCTCAGTAGCGACAATGCCGACTTACTGGACGGAGGGGGCGCATCGAATAGCGCATAGATGGGAGGCAGGAGGGCTGAGAATAACGAGACCTCTCTTGCGTGGTTGAACGCAAGCGGTAGAGAAGCCCCAGAAGTTGTAGTGAGGAGAAGAAGGGGAAATGCGGGGATTTATATACGCAGAGAGGAGAGGCTAGTACGATGAGTTCACGTGCTGACCCACAGTGCTAGGCACCAACGTTTGCTACGTCTGAATGAAAAGGGCGGAGTGAATCAACTTTGTTCGTGTGCGCAATCGCTAGACACCACGCTCAGCCGAAGACACAGCTCTCGCACCGCCTGCTAAACGTCCGGCTGTCAAAGAGAAGAAGTCACACACTCGGTAAGTCTGACATCAAGCTGAACATTCCATGTAACAAGAGCTAACCCATGATAGTCCTGTTTACGACCACAGCCATCATATCCCTGTTATAATGCCAACCTACAGCACCACCTGTTTTTATGGTCGGCAATGCATGAAAGCGACCTGCGAGTACGTACACAGAGAGCAGATTGCTGTATTTGGGCTTCTCGAAATTGCTGCGCTGCCAAACAAGCCTTCCAAAAGTGTAGTTGGGAATGCCCAGCGTGAATCTGTCAAGATAAAGGGAAAGAGGAAGTGGATTGTCGATGGCACTTCCAGCCGCCATTGCAAGAGCCTTGCTGCTTCTAGATGCAACAGCCCCCTCTCTACGGCTCAAATTGCTCTACCTTTGACACTTCTCCTAGCGAATGCTTCAACCCACTCCACTAGACATGGCAAACAACATAAATCCCGCTTACTATTTCATTCCTTTCCCAACAGACCTCCCTCCACGTCCCAAAGCGAAGCGTAACATCATCAATCGCGCGATCTCGTCAGTGGCCTCCCTGTTCTATTTCCGCTCGAAAAGGTTAAGAGAGCCCATGATAGAAAAAGAGATTGAACGCTGTGGCTTTTCAGCCCAAGAGATACAAGACTTCAGGGCAAGACAGGAGCATTGGGATGAAATATGGCGAGCGTAATGGTGGGGTCGATGCTATCAACGCGTGGCTGCCATTGTTGTGGTAGTTCCTTCAGTCTCAGCTGAGGATGTGGCTGTCGAGGTGCGTTGAAGCTGAGGCCTAGGCTCAGTTGTGGCGCCTATTCCTGATGGATGAATGGAGTCGATGCCGGAGCAGATCCCACAACGCAGTAGTAGTGACGCAGTATAATACACAATAGAGGGCTATACCCTGCCCTTTTCACTCGATAAATTAGCAATGTAGTACACAATAGGTTGTGGCGCCTATATCGGGCGGCGATTGGCACACCAACCACAACGTTACAGTCCCCCCCTGGTTCGGGAGCCTAGCGTCTATGGGGTGTACGGACCTCAAGGTGGTCTTTTACAAGAGAAAATTCGAACAACACCAGGCACCCGAACCAGGGGGGGGACTGTATCTCTAATTTTACCTTGCTTACATGGCACCGCATTAGTCTTACCTGTGCTGCGGCCAGTTCAAGCTTTTATCCCATCCATAGAAGATGCCAGGTCCTTCTGATCGTCTCTCGCTTGCATGGCACTATATTAAGGTTATGCGTGCCGCGCCTAGCCCGTGGTTTTCCTTCTAGTTGAACGAGCCAGGCCTCTCTAATCGTCTCGCGGTTACAAGGTCAACAATTGTTCCTTGAATAAACTATTTCCACCTGCTATCTAATCTTTCCGTTCGCTTTACTTCTCGAGAATCACATCAGACTCCGCGTCTCCTCCGCGCACCGCACCAAATTGACTATGGCGGATCTGAAGTCTGAAAGGATCTCTGCTGCAGTCCTGCTCACTTACGCCACGGTGACCTACACCAGCATCCTCTGTCTTGAGCTTTACGGCCTCCGTCCGTCCTATGCAGAGGCACATAGCGAAGTCTCGTCTTTTTTTGGAATTGGGGCTTATCTGGCATGGTGGCTGACAGCTTTGTCGGTGGTCATGAGACCTGATTCTCCAGAGGCTCCGTTCAATCACTGGATCTGGCGGCTCATATATCGACCGGATATCATCACTTCAACCATCTATGTTATCTTTGCGGCTATCAACACAATCGTCCGTGTGGTCCCGCGAAGCCGAAACCTTGCCGAAGTGGACGCCGGCTTAACGGTCCTTGAAGCAGGAGCCGACTTGTGTATTATGCATCTTTTTGTAACGGTCACAGAAGGCTTCACTAGAGTGCTGACAATTGGGCTTCTAACGGCTTCTATCTTCGTACATCACGTCTTGCCAATCGCCAATCAATCATCACCACCATCTACTAGGTCAGTTAACAACCAACATTGGATATGTAATTATGATTAGAAGGCTAACGCGGTGCCATTCTGCAGCTCGAACAACCATCCTATCGCCAGTCTGACCCCAGAGCATCGGAAATATAGCCTTGCAGCTGGTGTCAATCTATTCGTAGTGCTGTTCGGTACAACTCTATGGATGCTGGTCAAATCTCCATTAGAGATCAGACATCAGCGGCTTATCATCGCCGGTGCACTTGGCATACTGTGGCTCATCAGTAACGAGCTTGGTACCTACAAAATCATGCCGCGCTCAAGTGCCACACTTGATCAGCTGGACCAATGGGCGGCATTAGCCCTAGCTATCCTTCTTGTTTTCTTCTCTTGGATAAAGGAGCTAAGGGATCTTCTTGACAGATTCAAGAACCAAATGTGAAGGGCTAGAGACAAGTCATTGTGGTATTTCTTAGTTGAATTCGCGGACCTTTTTCTGTGCTCCAGGAACTTTTGGAGGCTTATTTAACATAGCACTATCAGACGTACAGAAATTCAACATAGGTTAAGGTAACTTGTTCAACAAACACAGTCCTGTTGCTCTCTAGGTAGGCATCGGCAACCTTTGCGCAGCCCCTTAAGTTTTGTATTCGATTCCTTTTGAGCACCTACCGTAACCATTCTCTAGTGCTCTACCAATGTACGATAGCAAGACATTCTTCCAAGCAACTAGCAACACGATAACAGAAATTACAAGACCTCCAGGGCTGCTTCTAGGTAGTAGGCAGATGATAACAGAATGACTGCAAGACGTGCTCTTAAGTAGTAGCTATATATACTAATTATCGCGACGGCTATACAGATGAGGTTTGCTAGCTATGAAATGAATACTTCCGATACGCCGAAATTGGTGAAAAGCTTGAGGGTCTGACGGTCACCGTAATGTCCAGTGCTGACAGTGAGCTTATCGATACCGGCGCTACATGACTCGCGTGAGCTATGGATTCCACAACTTCAGCTCGAAACCTACGAACACGACTCTGCTTTCAGAGCCATTGTGTTCTCAACTTGCGACCATCCGCATGTATCCGAAAAAATGATGATCGCCAGGCACCGGCCATAATCCACGAAGATTCCACCGCAATCCGCGAACTTGGGTTCGGCCTGACAGGCGCGCCGAGCATTGGCATGCACTCGCCTCTGGGCATCGTCACTCGAGTGGACAAAACCCATGTGGACCTTCCTCTTTGCGCAAAGAGCGGAGCTAGTATGGACCGTGGAACTACCATGGCTGGTCTCTTATCGCGAGAAGTCAGCACTATAAAGCAGAGCTGGTGAGTCGGGCATGGCAATTGTACCTGCGTAGCCTCAGCCAACTAACGCGACCATGCAGCTCATCTCTCGCGTAGCCGCAGCCACGGCAGTCCTCGCCGGCAGCGTTTCTGCTGTAAACTTCACGGGCGATGTCGTGAACGGCGTCCCGGTCATCAGCGGTCTCGACCTCGCTGATGTGCCGCCGCAAACCGTGTCCAAGTACTACATGCGAGCTGGCGAGCTCAATGGCGGACATCCCGTGCATATCCCCATCATGGTTGCGCGCGGAACCCCGGAGAGTCTTCATACGGGCAAGAAGCTGTCGCTTTCAGCTTCAATCCACGGCGACGAGTTGAACCCAGTTCGCGTGGTTCAGCGCATGTTTGAGCAGCTCCAAGACCAAGTCGCGACGCTCAATGGCACAGGTATGTACGATGAACCTTCATGTAGATCATTGCTAAAGTGTACGCAGTCATTGGTATTCCGACAGTCAACCCTATGGGAATCTACCTCAACCAGCGAAACTATTTCACGTCTGGAGCCAGTGGTTCTCTCACAAACGTCAACCGCATCTTCCCGGGCGTCTCCGCCATGGAAGGAGGCAGTGGTCCTGATATCTTGGCGTACAACATCTGGAACCAAATCTGGGCCAACACGTCAAATGTCGACGTTGGCATTGACCTGCGTAAGCTCGTTACGTCCAACACTCATCAAATCTCAGCTAACATGGTTTAGACACACCCAGCTCCGGCGGAGAGACCTCGCTATGGTGCTACTCCGACTTTCGCCTCCCCTACGTCGAGCGCCTCGCCAAACTCCTCCAACCCGATACCCTGAAGATCGACCCTGGTGAGCCAGGCTCCATCGAGACAACCTTTGTCGATTACGGCATCCCCTCGCTCACGGTGGAAATGGGACAAGCCAAGGTCTGGAACAACAGCCTCATCGACCGCGTAGTCGACTACGTGAACCGCGTCATGGTCGACCTTAAGATGACGGGCACAAACGAGACCGTGGAGCCGGATCTCAGCAACACATACATGATCACCACTTTCCACGACACCTGGTCGCAGTACGGAGGCTTTGTTGAGAGGCTTGTACAGGTCGATGAGCCAGTCACCAAGGGCCAGCCCATTGCCCATATCCGCAATCCCTTCGGCGATATCATCGAAACGCTACTTTCACCCGAGACTGGACGCATGTTCCAGAGCCCGCGTGATCCTAGCATTGAGCCAGGTGGCAGTGTAGGACAGATTGCGTACAACAGCACGGATCCTGAGTGTGCTGATGGGTGCATCTTGTCTGGTCCCCAGGGTAGCAGGAGATAATTTAATGTTTATGTAGCATCATAATAAGACGCTTACCGCACCATCTTGCTCAAACATTTTCCCGTTTGCAAGGTCAAACAAAGCTCCTAGATTCTTCACATAGGCAGGTGAACGTGCGTGCCCGAGATGCATTGACCAACAGCGGATGTCGTACAAACGAAAGACTCATACCTTCCTTAGACTTCTCCTGATGCCTTGATAACTTCTTGAATACACCTCTGCATACTCGTCACTCACATAAGAGCCCTCGATCGTCATCATGTCTGCCACTCCTACTGCAACGCTGACTCGCGTCGGAGCGATTCCGTACTACATTCCATCACGCTTAACGTCAATACCTCCGGATTCCCGCGAGTGTATCTTTGGCAGCGCGCCTGATCTTAACGACGGACTTGTTCCAATCACATTATTTGTTCTTAAGAACGCGATGGACGCTTCGCCTCGCAATCTGCGTTCGACCGTTAAGTCGTGGCTCAAAACAGACGATGTGTTCAACAAGCATTTCCTACAGCACGTCTACTTCTTGGTTTCCGCAAACACCAAATCTTACCTGGACAGTTTGACCATGATCATACCGAAAGAGTGGAAGAACCAAAGCGTCCACACCGTGGTGGTGAACTCAAATAGAGACCTGGTTAGCTTCCGCGGTGGACCATACTTTGCCTCCAACGTTGGCATTCGTCAGGCATGGCGCCTGTTTGACGACACGAACGGAGCTTTCCAGTTTTCGGTAGTGCCTGATGAGCATAGAGAGCATACGTGCGTACTTTCTTGCTATAACATGATGCGGACTCTTCCACACTTGGCTCTGCTAATAACCTGTTCATAGATTTGGCGTCCCTGGAACAGCTGCGATTCCAGTCCCCAGTCGCTGCTATTATGACAAGCCCTCCGAAACCAAACCTCTATCTGGTATGAGAATAGCCATCAAAGACAACATCGATCTGAAGGGGGTGCGAACAAGCGCTGGCAGCCGCGCCTACCAGGCCTTGTATCCCGAAAAAGAATGCAACGCCACGTGCGTTGAAAAGCTCTTGGAGGCAGGGGCAGTGATCGTGGACAAAACGAAAACAGTGCATTTTGCCTCTGGAGAAAACGCCCGAGATTGGATTGACTACTCTGCACCGTTTAGTCCTAGGGGCGATGGGTATCAAGAACCTAGTGGCAGTAGCACTGGCAGCGCCACAGCAGCGTCGGCGTACAACTGGATAGATGCCTCAATAGGGACTGACAGTAAGCTCATTCCATCCTTCAGAACCTCGACAGAACTAACGAGTCCGCAGCGTTTGGAAGTATAGTAGGCCCTGCAGCCGATCACGGCTTGTTTGGACTTCGCCTATCCTTAGGTGGCATATCGACGGAGGGTATTGTGCCAGTGTCAAAGTAAGCATAAAGAGTTTATTCCCACCTGCAAATGAGACTGACGCACAAACAGAGAACTTGATACTGTCGGCTTCTTCACGCGCAGCATCCAGATGGCTACCACGATGTCTCGAACATTGTGTGCTCGCGAGATCACCAAGAAAACGCGCGCGGCCAACATTGAGTTATTGTACCCCACTGATATCTTCTCTGGATGCCACAACAAGTATCTATCCCATACAGGGCGTTTCATGCGTCACTTAGAAGATTTCCTACAGGTCAAGCGAAAGAAGCTCGATATAGATGGCCTGTTCAGGCGGCAAAGCATGGCTGGTGGGACTTCACTGAAGAATTATCTAGATACCGTGAGTATCTCCACTTCTATCTTCTCGAACACTTGCTGACGTTGATAGCAGACGGTTGCCCATATCCAGCTATATGACTGCTACCAGAATTGCCAAACATTCGTGCGAGACTACGAGAAGGAGTTCCACAAGAAGGCATTCGCCGACCCTTATATCAAGTACAAATGGTATGTCGTCATGTTGGAGATGAGGTAAACTTGAGCTAATCGTTCGGTCAGGTCACTTGGCAAGGACCTCACGGTGGAGCAATATGAGCAAGCCATCAAGGAACGAAACAACTTGAGAGACTGGATGTGTAGTGCAATACTACCACAACCATCCGATGGACAGAGTCTGGGCAAGATACTCATTCTCCCGAGTGGGGATACTGACCCTATGTACCGACATGAATATCATAAGTAAGCGAGTAGGTGACGGAGGAGGCTGAAAAAAAGCTAATCCAGCGCAGGAGATCACTCGAAGTAGGCGCGAGCAAGAAGCAAGGTTTTGGTTACAAGCCAAGCCATATACCTGTTCTTGCGGGTCTACCGTTCTTCACCATTCCCTGTAAGCCTCGATCTATGAAAGCGTTCTCGAAGACTTTACTCACATGTTGCAGATGGCGAGTATCCGTATGAGTCGACAGTCACAGACAATATAGAGCACCTTTCAGGTGCAATTGGCGTAGTTAGCCCACAAGGTATGTTCATCGATGACTTTGTTCGACGGAATGGTCTGGTAACAGTATCCAGGGAGTGAAACCGCCACGCTTGAACTGCTTCAGGGGTTTTTCCAAAAGACTCCCGAGCTATGTGGTACGGTGTTGACGGGTTCGACTGCATTCCCTCATGGGATATGAAGCCTGTGTTTGGTGAATACGACAAACCCTCGATCACAACATAAGGGGAGTTGACGGTCATGTATTATCCTTAGTCGGTTATTTCATTACTTATGTCTAGCCTCGGGCTACTGTAGCAACCAAGGCAACTTTTATCCTTCGTCAATACTGATCGATACAGTCATGCTACAAGTGACACACTCATACAATCATCCTTCGTGAAGAAATATACCTAAGCAGACGAAGGCTCCCTCTCCTCAGCAGGAGGTCCACCAACGTTACCCCTCTGACCAGTAGGCACATCATCAAGATTCCTCTGATGAGCATGTGCAGGGTCATCCTTCAGTTCCCTGATATCACCACCAGTTGTCTGGTCCTTGACGCCGCTAGCCAGGCCGGCCAGGCCCTGGCCCTTGCTGGAACCATCGTGGAGTTCTTGCGATGTTTGGCCTTGGACTGGCTGGCCGAGACCAGTGTGAACGTCACCTGACGTGGCGCCTTGGAGGGTGTCGGAGGCTTGGTGGTACATCTTCTGGTTGTTTAGGTCGGGGTTGGGCTGGAAGGTCTTGGATGCTGGTGCGGTGCCGGCGGGGAGCGTTTGTGCGTTGAACTCGGGGACGGCGTCGTTGCCGACGAGCTTTCCGGGTTGGTGCTGGGGTTTGTTAGTTGGGGTCGACGATGATATGTTTGGGGCTTGGTAGTGTTGACGGAGGCTCCAATGAGTTAAGAAGACGATCAAGCAGGAATCTGTGACGAAATCGAGAAAGTTCTGCATGTACTTACACCACCTTTCATGAGGGGCTCACTGGGCGCGACGTGTCCAGCAAACTGGCGACCGTCGCTGACAGCATCGGGGTTCTGGTTCTGGCTCATGTTTGCAATGTGTATTTGTTGTAAATCGCGAGATTTGAAATGTAATGTAGTGGATGGATAAATGTGAAGGTTGTTGAGTAGGAAGAGGGGTGTCGTGTGCTATGTGAAGTAAACTTTCACCATGGGCTTTCTATAATCCCATATGATAGCGTCACCACCTTTGACATCAACTCGACGTCATGCCGACTTGCGCTAGTTCAGCCATATGTGGTGATGGGCTCTGCTGAGAAGAGCGGGTACCTGACGTCGGCAATTTGGTCCGGTGTCCTGCGATTCGATCAGACTTTGCTTTGTGATCGCCGATGAGTAAAGGTCGAACGTGGTGAGGGGGTTGTGTTGAGTGAAAGGAACAGTGTCGGAACAGCATTCCGAACATTCCGACGTTGAGATCGACCGACACGCATTTAGCACCATGACGTTGATGGAATCAAAACAAACTCTTGGCTGCAGTAAGAATCGCGTAATGAATCAGATTTAGAGGGGTTTGCGACAAGAACACATTAGCTGTTGGCGATAGAAACTATGCAGCCAACGCCTATGGCGACGATTGACATAATCTGCTTGGTAGTGTCAGCCGCAAGTACGCCAAAGTCAGTCTTCTGTAGTGAGCCCGCTGATAATGACCTAGCATGACTGTTGCAGCTGCGCTGTTGAAGCAGATGATTGAACTCAGAAATCCAAGTGATGATTTTGACCAGACTTCATAACTTTTGTGTATTGCTTGGCCGCTGGCTTCAAGAGCATGCAAGCTCTGACAAGCTGTGATAGTATCGACGATAATTTTGTGTCGTAGTTGCGCTTTGCATCTGCCTCGTGGGTATCGTACTGGGTATCAAAGCCCGTCCAACGTCCCTGGGCCCTGATCCTCGCCGCTGCTCTGCCTAGAGCAATTCGCCCCAGGTCTGGAGAATTCTCATTGTTCATCTCTTGCTCATTCCTCCTCCTGTATGAACGGGTTCGGGATTTCTTCGCTTCCGTCGACGGGCGAGATGACGACCAGAAGAGTGCCGCGCGCGACAATCAGACCAAGCTTGCGATACCGGATGTTGCCGTCCTCGTCTGGGTCAAGTCAGATAGGTCGGTGTGAGCACGAAGATCAGAGACATACCAGTCAGGGCTTCTTTGACCTCATCCAGGACAAGGTTCATGAGCTGGTCGTAGCCTTTGAGCGTGCCAATGACTGCAAGAGGTTAGCTTGCAGCGCTCCTTCCTAGTTTTCTTGCCCTACATACCTTCACGTCCGCCACTGAACTTGACGGTGATCTGCTTGTCCATGTACTTGCTCAGGTCAAGAATGTTCTCTTTCTTCGGGCGCTCAGTCTGTCCGCCCGCACCGCCCGCTTGTGCACCGCCACGACCGCCACCGCGTCCCCCGCGGTCGCCGCCCCGACCTCCGCCTCGACCCCGGAATGCGCCTCGCTCAGACATGGTAGTAGCGTGGAGAGGGAGAGACGCGTTTTGGATGTTGAAGCTTGTGGTGACGTGCAGCAGCCGCGCCCAGTAAGAGATGGTGGTCTGTGCCGCTCCGGGAAAGGCTCCTCCCACCCCACATCCCGGTCACGTGCGTGGCTTTGGTGTCAGGCGACGCAGGGGTGGAAACATGATTTCCGCCATGCTTCCAGACCTCCGCCGTGCTGTGGCGCTTGCATCGTAGCAGCTAGATTCACCCAGGACGCGTGGGCCTGCGGCATTTTTCGTCATCCCTCCAGACGACGACGACGCCAGCCCGGGGTGCTCGGTGCCGGCCTCTTCTTCAGACGGCACCTCACACACTTCTGCCACAGGCTTGCGGGCGTCTGCAAATAGGCGGTCGTGAGTGTCCGCCCGTGGCAGGGCGCTCAGTGGCTGTCGTGGTCGGGTCGGCAGAATCTGAATCATCAGCGATGCGCATTCATTGCAGGTCGGCGCCGGGGCCGCTGCTAGCTGCAGACGCGTATTGATTGGGTGGGAGGCGTACGCTGCAAAGCTCTTTCTTATTTCCGGTGCGCTGCGTGCCTTCCCTTGTCCGCCCCTCTGCCTTCCGTTCGGAGCACTTCAGCCACCGAGCAGCCGTTTGGCTTTCCACCCGCGCCCTCGCATCTCTCGCTGCGATTCTCTCTGCGTGATGTATCTTGTCCTGTAATTCGGGCCTTCGCGACTAGACGCGAGCGCCTGCAGTGTGCTGAGCTGTGAGCTGTTCATCGCCTAGCGCACTCCGCTCCACCCTCGAATCTCTGCCATCCGTCCACTCCGCCCTCGCAGCAATCACCAACCTGGTATCCCTCCCACCCAAGCCAAGGTATGGCCACCGCCGACTCGCACGCTGCGGCTGAGCGCACCATGTCGTCGCATCCACCGCAACACCATGCGCCGCCGCTGCCCGCGGACCTCAAGCGCAAACGCAGTCCTTCGCATGAGATGCACCTGGCTGCGGCCGCGCCTGTCCCCAAAGCCGCTAAGACCCACAACCACCTCCAGATCAACTACCTCGCACGACACCTCGAGAAGGACCTGCCGCTGATAACGAATGATGACACCCTACCCAACATTCTCTCAGTCCTCAGCGACTACCAGGGCGTGCTCGATCGCCATGAGAGCATGGCCTGCAACCTGGGCGCAAGACCATTAGGACCCATCCTGATCAAGCGATTCGAGCGGCTGTTCGACGGACCACCGCGCGTGCTGAAGAGTCACGGAAAAGATGGGACCACTGTGACTTGGCTGGACGTGGTCGAGTTTGCGCGCAACAAGCCGGAGCAGTTCCAGCTGGATCAGATGAGCGAAGGCGTGCGCGTCTGCCAGTTCTACACAAAGCAGTGTCGGGTCCAGATCTCAGAGGAGGATTTCGTCTTGATATCATCTGGCATTCCGCAGAAGATGATCCCACCCCAGCCCATCATCGAAGACGAGGAGAAGGAGCTGGGCACAATGGAGATACTGGAGAAGAACCTGAGCCAGATATGTTCACTTGCTGATCAGGGTGAGTCTGACCGACTATCACTAACCAACATCGACATTGGCTAACATCGCGCAGTCGCTGCCCGCACTCGGCAGCTCAACCATAGACTGAAGGGCCGCAAGCAGGCTATCCTCGACCGCCGAGCGACCGCGAGCCCAGCTCCTACCATTCCCCGGCCCACGAGCCCTTCGAATGTCGCCCTTATGAATGGTGGCAGCTCGAGCGCCCCGAGCTCAGGGTACGGCCAGGCGCACGGCCAACTGCACACTCAGGCTTCTCAGACATCACCTGGCAGCGGCGGTGGTTTTGTCGCAGTCAATGCGCGCCAACATCATGAATCCAATGGCCACGGTCACGGCCACAGTCATAGCCGCGGCCATGGCACTTCATCATCCACCCGGCATGAATTGCTAGCCAAGTTCCACACAACAAATGGCCGGAGTTCGTCCTCGCAGCCGCCCACTAGCACAGCTGATGTGCGAAGGCCGTCCGTAGGCAGCCATACCAACTCCCACCCCTCCACCCCGGCAGCGATTCCCACAAGGGCTGTTCCCAAGCCCGCGGATGGCCCTCAGGGATCTCTGCAGCACATTGCAAGACCATCGCAGCCCCTCAACGAGTCTGAGCTGCACTCCATGATGAATTCGCCCGTGCCGATACCAAACACTCCATCCAACCTGCTCCCCGCTTCAAGTCAACGCGCCAGTCAACAACCCGAAAAGGACGATGGAGGCCCTTTCAAGGTTGAGATGGTACACAGGATGGAGGGGTTGGCCAAGGGTGAGCGCATAATACCACCGTGTGATCGCTGCCGGAGATTACACATGGACTGTCTGAAGAACCTCACAGCATGTGTCGGTTGTACGAAGAAACATGCCAAATGCTCGTGGAAAGAGGTCAAAGAAGGAGAGTTGCGTGGCGGATACACGTACCCCCCTGGCACCACCAGCAATGGCCAGAGTGAGACTAGTGACCACGAGAGTGGCGACCGCGCGAGCACGGCGAGTCCCGCTGCAATGATGAGTCCTTCGCATCATGGGCTTACGCCATCACACATGCCGCACGGTAACGGTCAGCACACTCCGCAGCATCAGCAAGTGCATCATCCGTCAGACCAGCATTCGCAACCACCCCCACAGCAGCGCGATGGTTCACACGATGCAAGGGTACCATCGGGCCGCAATACCCCCCACGAGCGGGAGCGGGAAAGGAATGTAGAGACGCAGCTCCAAGAAGCTGCACAGTCTAGCCTTGCACATGCCAATGCTCGGCTGGGTGGGTCTGAAGGCAAAGGTCCCACCATGGTCGCTTGAGTTCTGTTGCCACCTTCGTAGGCTTGTCATGCCAGTCTCTGACCTTCTGTCACATTATACACATGTCAGAAGTTTTTCCAACTGACCGTACGAATTGGTTTCTCGTTTGCATTTCTTTGTATATTTGTTGCATGATACCATATTCGCTCTTGCTTTGGTTTCGAGGCTTAGGCAGCAGGTTCTCCTCTTCTTGATACTTTACTTTGCCATTTCTCGTGAACGATCAATTTACAATACAATCACTACAACTAAAGCTCTCTCTGCCCACGTGACATCAACATCTGTGATATCGTGATGATGAGAAGCTCTAGCGGAACAGTACTGGGAGCTTTCTGTGATATACATGTGCAAGTGTTTGATTACTTCTTCCTTGCTATCCAGAAAGAAGGACGATATGTAGACTGCAGCATACTCCGGGTGTTGGATATATACCCCGTTTCAATCGTCCCATGCTCTTGCTTCTCCATGACAAAACCAAAGTGTTCGACCAGTGCCACCACCTCCTCGTTTGTGAGTTCCACTGAACCTGGGTCGCCAATTCCTGCATCAACATCGGCTCTTCTCCTTTCGTCTTCCGCAGCCTCGTCTTCACTTTCGTCTCTCCGCGGGGGTGCGTGCCACAGCAGAGGACCAAGGTTGATCCATAGACCACCAGACTTTAAACAGTTGTGAACAGCCTCGATGTACCGGATGATGTTCGGTGCAGTGTCAATGAAGAAAACGGTGGCTACCGCATCGAACTCGCCAGCGTAATCCTCTCGGCCATACACGACGCAAAAGTCACCCGTTGACATACTCATTCGCTCACTTGCCGGCACTTTCGAAGCCCCCTCTTTCGCCAGCTCAGTCGCTGGATGTACATCCGGCACTGTGACCGTTCTCAATTGATCTTCCCGAGAGACATGATTCGAGCTATTCAGCGCCCAAGGAGCAATCTTGAACTGTCCAGCTCCCTTAGTCTCATTCAGAACCAACGCGCTTGCCATGAGCATATGGTACGAGATCTCGTTCCCCTCAACGCTGAACCCAGCACTGCAGATATCGAAGACCAAACGGCCCAGTCCCACACCCGGGACCAAGACTTTGAGATTCGCGCGATCTGGATCGGAGGCTGTTGTAGTCCGTGATGTGAACTCTTGCTCCAGCGCCGCTACAACAGGATCGAAGCACTTGGTTCTCTCCACTGCCCCTTCCTGACTCCATTCACGCCAGAACTGGTTGACGCAACTTCGCGCTTTATCTGCGTCGCCTTGGCTGGTCTTTGCGCCTAGCTCGTCCATGACGATGTTGAAGATCTTGTACTCGTCGTGTGCGTACTTCTCGGGGACGATCGAAGCGACCCATTCACTATCCAGGGTGGGTGCTAAGAAGGCTTTGAAGCCTGCTACAAAGATGGCTTCAGCGAGTTCGGCATTGCTGTCGATTAAGTCGTCTACCTGGGAGAGTGTTGATAGGATAGAGAAGGGTGGCCGGGATAGCAGTGTCCAGTGGGCTTGTGGGAGGGAGTAGAAGGCCCGTCGGCGGAGGTGGGTTCCGTTGTAGTGAGCGAGGCGGCGGTATGATCTGTTTCAATATCAGTACTTTTGCTTTTGGCTTGTGTTGGTGCGGCACGTGGGTGTGTACCGGAAGGAGTCTAGAACTGAGATAATGAGCTTTTGTTCCTCTGGGTCGTTGGAGGGGTCGTAGGGCTCTTGCATATCGGCTTCCATATTTCCGGATCAGACAAACAATGCACTGCCCTCTTTCTCGAGTTTATAGCCTTGTTCTCTGTTTCGATGCTGTTCCACCACGGAATAATCTTCTGAGTTGATGTTCTTTGCTACCAGTAGACTTGAGAGAACTCGGATTCCCTATTCGAGTCGAAATATGGGCATGTGGCAGTGACTTGTAGTGGTGTGCGACACAATAGAAGTTGCTCTCACGCAGGGACCTTGTCGCGGGGACAATCTCGCGGGTGAGGTTCGCGATGTTGCCCCACCTGCCTCCGGCCATCATCGCACCTTCTCTCTCCACACTCCCTGTCAACACCCGCAATGGCTGCTTCAACCACGGAAACGAACGCGTCGCGCGCGCCTATAGAAGTCTCATTCCCGCTCCCAAAAGCGCCACACACGAACATCCACCTCCAGCTCACCAACAATGGCCCAAACCTACTGCTCTTCCTCACGACCGCGACCCCCGAATCCGCGTCCTCTGCACCCCTCGGTTCTTTCGTATACGCGATGCCGAATGTACGTCGTCTCATATACTGTGCCCACTCTCACAAGTGCATGTGCTAACGCGTATTCGCAGAGAGCCAAACCTGCAGAAACCCTCAGCACCCCCCTCTACACACACGGCGGAACGCTAGACTTCGCGACTCGGTTATCCAAGGTCCTCGCACGCAAGACGGGAAAGCCGGTATACGTAGGCAACTCTTCGAGCTTCGCGAGTGCGGGTATGGGAGGAACAGTCGAGGAAGAGATGGAGGGTTTCAGGAGGGTGGTCGAGGTTGTCATGGGGCTGCTTAAGAAGGAGCAAGAGTAGGCAGAGTCGGCCCTGGATTGATAATACATTTGGAAGCGGTGCACAAGTGGACGCAAAGGTGTGCAAATGAGAGGGCGTCATGACAAGATGCAGATGATCAGGATTGTGTGGATGGTATCATTTATTGGTAAAGCTACACGATCAGGATCGCGAGTCTGGGCTTGATGCCTTCCTCCTCTTTGATCCGCCCATAGGCACCAAGGCCTCTTTCATAACTTCATAACTGCTTACTCCTGGCCGAGCCTCTCCTTAGCGCTCTGCTTGGCCTCGTCCGAGGTGTTGGGGTTATTCAGGGTAGCCTTGAGGCCACCAGCGACGTTGTTGGGGTTCTTGTCACCACCGGAGGATGAAACAGCGTTGGCGTCACCACCGTTCTCAATGTCCTGGAGCACCTCCTTGGAGTGCTGCTTGGACTCGTCGGAAGTGTCTGAATATGTCAGTCTTGGACTTCAAGAAGTTGAGGCGGAAAACGTACTGGGGTTGTTGAGGTTGGCCTTGTGGCCTCCGACGACGTTTCCAGGGTTGGCAGACATGTTGATGGTTGATTGGAAGTGTGTTGTGGAAGTTGTGAAGATGGCTGAGTTGGTGAGTTGAATGATGAATATGAAAGGGCGAATCTAGGTGTTCTTATACACATCCAGCTGCCTCGACGTAGCGTGTGTCCTATGCCCCCCAAGGACGCAATGCGAGGTATCTTACGATCGCCTTCATGTCATGGTGTTTGCTACGTCAACGATCGGGGTTCTGCATGCTTGGATAGGCCTGAGGTTAGCAGATCCCTCGTCTCACTGCGTTACCCGCTGCCGCGCAGGCTGGGAAGTCTAGGCTACAGGCACGCTGTCGCTTTCACTAGCCATTTGCGTTAAGTGAAGAGGTCATAGTTAAAGGGGTCGTTCAGGAACTCCTCTCGATCCGTCATAGTCCAGGGCGAACAGTCCATAGGTGTGGCTACCAAGTGGACCGGAACATGGGGAAGTTTCAGGCACACAGCCATCTACATCATGGTCAATAGCAAATGCCATCTCTCTAGTTCCTGGAGACTTCACTCACTAGGCGATCGATCTTAGATCTAACATGCAGGTTCCCGATTAGTGTGCAGAGGTATGGCGACATAGGCACGGGAAGAGCATCTAGATGTACTAGTCGAAACTTTACTGCAACGCTCCGAACTTCGCAATGCACTTTGGACAAAGAAGCGATGTGACTGAATAGCATGGTTGACGTCATTGACGCGTGCATGTGATCTGGCGTCAACGCGAACGCGATGCTAGCGTGACTGCTGCATGCAGCAATCTCGCGTCCAGACCGCTCAACCATCGCGATCAATACCTCCTATGGCGTCTGGTATGCTCACCGTTTCTACACAGATCTCTTGACTCACAGCGGCATGTTACCCCAAGCGCAGTATTGCTTTTGTTCATCCGTCATCGTGTTCGTCATGCCACAGCTCTGACCAGCATCTGTGCGTCCAGGCTGACACTTCATCACACACCGACTAGCTGCGGCTTAGCCGTGACACCTCGATTCGCGAAATGCGGGCAAGCGGAATGTGTCCAGGAGAAGATGGCATTCTGTTTACTGATCGTCTGGGCAGAGTACAGTCCAACTAGACTACGTCACGTGCGTGCGCCGTTTTCAATCTCACGACTTCGCAATAGCCTTTCGACAGACTTCCCATCGCAGACTGGTTTGAGGCAACTTCCCGAATCGTCTGTCGTATCGCTAACGGAATGCGTTTGGCCCCATGGATGGTCTGCCTTCTCAGTCAAGCAGGACGGAACCCCGATACAGAACCTTACACGTGTAGGCTTGGAAGCATTGTGCCGTTACTCCACATCTCTCTCGGTCCCAAGACAAAATCTCTTCATGTTTATTTCAAGAGAACACCTTCTTGCGCCTCGAGTACCATCCTTGGCACGGCTTGTATTATCGCATCGCCATTCGTAAGGACGGTATGGCCCGAAATGGCGAACCTTGCCGACTATATCGGCGGCCCAGCGACTACTTGTTCCGCGATGATCTATCTCCCATGCACCACGAGTGTGCTGATTACGACTGTTGCGTACTAAGGCCAGTATCTCGCGCTCGAAACAATAGTTTTACCATAACTTCTGTGTCACGAACGGCAACTCGCCGGTAAGACCGTGTTCGCAGTTGCCTATCGACACTCGCGTTCGCGTTCATATCGATACCTGTTTCCATCAGAGATGACGAACGCGTGGTCTCTAAATGTTGTCTGGAAACTTCCACACCGCTCATTGTCAATATCGGGAAATAATTCAGCTGCGCGAGGAAGCTCTTACAACCAACGGGTATTCTCGTGTCGAGGAGCAGCATGTAGCGCAGTCGTAGTCATTCCAACGGCCAACATGTAAACATTGTGAGTATGAAGACGTACGTTCAAGTCATTGTCTGGTCAATACTGCGGTGTAGTGTGTACAATTCACTTGTATATCGGCGCTGTGTATGCCATACGTCTTCGAGCGGTGACTCACCCATTCGCGATCGCTTCTCGCCACCTTTCGATGACTATCGCAGACGATCACCTTAGCCATGAACGCATTGTGTAAGCAGGGGAGGTATGTTTCGCGGTGAACACAAATACCAAACCTGTCCTACCGAGAAACGCGATTGTGTAAGCATATGTTAAGCACTCAGTTGAAGCAATCGCAAGGTCCGGTAATTAAGAGAGATTTGCTGCAGTCAAGGCTAATTAAGGGCCCTTCTTGGCTAACCCGGAGCCCGACGCATCTGCGCAACAGCTGAAGTCGGTCAACTTGAGGTCAGATCTCTCGGCTCTGGTCACCGATGGACATGCTAGGATGAATATGGGAACATCATATGGCTTGTGCGATTTGCATGTGCCGACTGCGTTCCTTGAAGTGCACCAGATTCACAGGCGGGCTCTGTGGTATATGTGGCTGTATGACGGCATCCTCACCGCTGTCCAAAATCCTCGAGACCCGTAGCAACCCGATATCTGAGATCAGATGGCCGCCATCGTGGAAGGTCGCATTGAATGGCGTGCCTTGCATCTGCCTTTGGTAATCTTCTGGAAGGAAGGAACAGTCCACAAAGTGGCACCCCTGCCAAAGGTCATCCACTAACTCATCAAGCGAGCGCAACCCTATCGCTGACAAACTCTCCGAACACCACGCCCACACGCTTCATTGGGCATCACCACCTCGCAGCTATCCTTTCATGCGACGGCGATGACTTCATGCATACAGATCGGGTCACAGATTTCTGCACAGCAGGATGCGGGCGCGCGGCCTAGAGTGCCCGCTTGGCGGGAGCTGAGTAACATCCTTCCGTAGTGACTACACCTCGTGTTACCAGCTAATATTAGCGACCGTTAGTGCCTCTGACTCGTCGGCGCATTCAACACGAACATCGCAGGTATCGATTCTATTGGACTAACCACCTACTTTTCCAATCGAGTTTTGAAATGCGCCAAAATGATCATCACAAATCGAAACAGTCCATCGGCCATACCGAGCGTGGTAGTCGCTGACCGGGGTCCCGCCAAATGCGCAACGGCAAAGTCGCGTGAGCGCCTCAAGTCACGAATACGACCCGCGTTAAACCTTCGGCCGGCTCTTTACCGTACCTGACTATTTGCAATGCTTACCAGAGTGAAGACATGGTGGTTCCTTGGAGAGCCACCCGATACGAGAAGACACCAGAAGGAAACTTGATCGTGTATATCTTCGGCGAAGTGAAGAACGATGCGCCATTAAGCTATACCGCAATACAGATCTGTCACACTTTGTATTAAAGACTTCCTCTTACGCATGCCATTAGGTGGGTTGATCTCACCACACATAACATTCCTCTACATACACGTGCCAGTTGTTGTGCTTGCGGCTCAAATAAGCATCTGACGACAGCAGCCCTACAGTATTCCCGCTGCACAGTCGCTACCGGTGTCTACACAACTTCTCAAGAAGGACATAATTCGGGCGCCACACGTCTAAAAAGGGTCCCTCCGTGCACGCTCGATACCCACTCACCGGTCCCGCCGCAGTGTCACTACCTTCTCCAACTGGTCGGATACAACCTTATGACACAATACCGAGCTTGCAGTACCGACACTACGGACGCTTGGATAGCCTACTTGGAGCAACTACACGCTTGACTCCGAAGCGTGTAGGAACAAGCCACATTCTGGTTATGCACCACGGGATCGGCTCGAAACCTTCGATAATTCCTCTGTTTAGACACCAGTCTTGCTATTTTCGACCTTCGGTGATCGTAGAGCCGGTCCTTCATAAGCTCAAAACCCGGGGCCAGAGAAGAGGGATTGGAGATATAAGATCTGGAAACCTTCAACTTGAAGTCTCATTACCAACAACACCACTCCAATCAACAGTACCACCAACACTCTTTCGCCTCTCTCACCAGATTCGTGACAACACTCGGTCAGCAACGACGTCAGAAGCACACCATATCAATTGTCAGAGTTAAGCATAAGCACAACTGTCTTCTCTTCCGATATATGAGCAATCGCCCATCCGACACACACAGTCCATCAAATTCCCCAAAGTCTATCAGTACCTGTACTACTACAGAAGCAACTCAAACGACCATCTCTTCTACGTCAAACCAAGACTCGACGGAAACTCCTCAAACCACGACTGAACAACCCTCCTCAACGCCTACGATCATCATCACAGGATCACCTACCTCACGCACACCAACTCCGGACACAAGTGCTCGACAAAGTCGTCCCTTAGCTTTACGCTATCACTCAGGACATACCTCGAGTACACAGCCCCCAAGTTCTCAAGCCTCTTCTAGCTTTCACGAACGTCCACAGCGATCTCAGTCAGAACCACTTGAAACCAGAACTACCACAGCCAATACCACCATGTCTTCCTCTGGATCCTCCCCATCAGGTACCTCAACTGCCGGCAGCAACTCCGGATCTGGCCAACTCCCATACGCTCCATTCCCGTATCCGATGCCTGCCAACCCCAGGGGCTCGGGCCAAGGCAAATAGATGTCCTCGCCCTTGCTACACTACTGTATCGCATTGACGGCATCTTTTGGCTTCACCGATTTGACAGACACGAATTCCCTTTTGCAGATCAATGGCTCACTGTGTGCCAATCTTCTTCCAATGTCTCAAGATTCCTAGTCTCGCCCCGGTATTGCATGGCATGAAAATATCGCACTTTCGGCGTCAGGAATACCCTCTTCTTCTTTAGATTCTCTATGTCAGTCTTTCTATGGCGCATTCTACACTCATTTCTCGCTCGACATTGTGTTTCTATTTGCCGTTTGCCAATCTTCCTCTTCTTTCACTCATTTTTCGCATATCACGGTCGCTTTGGAATGGGTTCATACGGCTTGTCAAAGCTCTTCTCGTTCGGACCAGCTCGCATGGGTGGCGTTCGGTTTCTCCTGCACTGTAACTGTCACTTCGCGATCCGATCGCCTTCACACATCCTTTGCTTTCGGGCCGTTGGCGTTTGTACTAGCGCGTTGGCTATCGATTGTGTGGGCGCGGCTCGATACGAGAGATTTCCAGGGCAGGTACTTCGGCCACTCTCGTAAAACACGTTCTGAATCCTCACGATATCTATTCTTGCATCCTCTGGAGTTACGGTGTGTGGGGATAGATCTGTAGACTAGACACTAGATAGCTCTTAGCTCGAAAAATGTACCAGATACTTACGAGCTACTTCTCGCGACGTTCTATTTTTAGGTCTGCCCAGGTATTGCAGCCCGTATCCAAAAGGCGGCTCAGGTCAAGTTGAAAGATACGATACTGACAGCCACCCGTGCTGTACATACGACCTGGCTATCGAAAATGACAGTCGAGAGCTAAGCGATGTGGATTGCATGAAGAGCCAATACCACGCTGCAGAAGGTACCTCCATTGCCAAATGTGAGGCGGTGATAAGTCCGGCGTCTCATCCCCGAGCTGAAGGAGTAGAGATGCCCGGCAGCCCAGCATTCGCATGATTGCCTTGGCGCACGAGCTCTGGTGATGATGTCGCTCTGAAAGGTGCTGGGAGGCTGGGAAGGTGAGGGTTGATCATGGACGATCTGGTGGGCGGAAATTGATGCGCCGATCTGACTAAGCAGCGGCCGTTTGAGTCGTGCAGCGTCATTCGCGCCATCTTTCCTCTCCGAGTCGGTTCACGCGACATCGCGACATTGCTGCCCTGATCAAGCCCTGGAGTGATCTCTTTCACGTGTTATCCATCCACCGAACGCCTCGTGCCTTCCCGCTCGACGTCGCGATAGTCGCACAACAGCCCACGGCTGCCTCCCTGATCCTCATCATCTCCGTAACGGCGTATCCGTCCCCGAAGCTCCGCCGTCGTCCTTTCATCCACCACGACACTCGCATCACCTACCAGCGCCACCATGGCTCCATCGCGGTCCCGAGCGCCACTGCTCTCAATACTCGCCCTCACATCCCTCCTTCCCTACACAGCCTATGCCTTTGACTGCAAAGACATCCTCGCAGATGGCCAGCACTTCAACTTCAAAGAGCTTGGCGGCCCGCACGTGGTTCATTACAAGGAGTCTGATATCGCCAAAGAGCTCGAGTGGAAGTACAACTTTACCATCGACATCTGCAGCAACCTCAAATGGCACAAAGGCGGTAGTCTGGCAACCGAGTGCCATCACGGGACCAGGGTGTGTGGGATCAGAGAGAACATCGATTTGAGCAGTGATGACAACTCCACCATTACTCCCATCGAAATCGCCGGAACATATCAGATGCAGAACGGGAGAAACATCGATGCCAAGTTTGAGAACCTCGGCAACTCCAAGAGCAACAATGATGCAGGATTAGAGGGTGTCAGGGCAACGCTGAACGGAGGCAGATTCCCGTTCAACGACAAGAAGGATGGCATAAACCAGCGTGCGATCATCGAATTCGTCTGCGACAAAGAGAGGACAGGACTGGAGGGTGACGAGATGGACAAGAGCCCGCACCAGGATGACGACAAGGAAGATGACGGAGGCGACAAAGGGGATGACAAGAAGGAGGGCGATGACAAGAAAGAAGAAAAGCTGAGGAGGAGAGAAGAGAACGGCAAGAGCAAGTGTGAGGACAACGACAACAGTCTGCGCTTCTGTGGCTACGACATGGAGACGGAACAGAAAGACAACAAAGTCCAGACACTGCGACTGCAATGGCGGACCAAGTACGCTTGTGCGGATGCGCCATCGCCGGACGGTGGCTCCCACTGGGGCTTCTTTGGCTGGTTCTTCATCATGTGAGTTGCATGACCTTATCTCTACATTTTTACAGTGTTCTAACAAGTACCCAGTCTCTTCCTCGCGATCGCTGCCTACCTCATCTTCGGGTCATGGCTCAACTATAACAGGTACGGAGCGCGCGGCTGGGACCTTCTGCCCCATGGAGACACGATCCGCGACATCCCGTACATTGCGAAAGATTTCGCGAGGAAGGTCATGGGGACTGTGCAAGGAGGCGGCAGCAGAGGAGGCTATGCTGCCGTGTAGAGCAACATGTCAACATTCTGGGATGGAATCTAGTGATGCAGCGATGCAGTGATGCAGGAGATGCTTGTAGGATACGCCTGGTGAGGAGGAAAGAGCATACAAGGCGCTGGAGTTATGGATTTGGCTCATGGTCAGCACTTGCGACACTTACCTAGATTTTGAGAGATGCGGAACGAGGAGTGATACAAACCTTGGATGCCTATTGAGTCGACGTGTGTTTCGTCGAGTATTGCTATCTTGAGCTTCCCATCATCATCCTACGTTCGAGAACACTGTTAGATTGCTTTGACCTTTGTTGTACATTCACATACACAATGTCACATGTATTGAAGTCACGGGATGTTATATATTGCCGTCACTTTTCGAGAATCGGGTGAAATAATTTCTCACTCTCTCCAGCGCCAGCCGTGCAAATGCCTGACCTCAATACCATGTTTGCAGGAAGCCAGTCCACGTCCAAGCCGCATCGCCGAAAGAAATCCGTGAGCTTCAGCCCAGAAACCAACTTTGAGCCTGGCCGGGCTACACATCAGTGGAAGCGCAAAAGCCCCACGTACTCAGCTGGGAAGTACAGTTGCCCACCAGATGTTGGAGCCTGGCTAGACACCAGCTTAATGAGCAACGAATTGGAACAGCTTCTCAACTTCAAAGTCCACGCCATCTTCCACGTCCGCAATGCAGACGAAATCGACGTCCTACACAATTCCTTCCACGCGCAAATGCGAGCAGGCCTACCGCTTCTTCCCGGCTCCCAAACACTTCTAAGAGACCATCCGCTTGGTTTTGAGGTTTTGAAAATCTACAAGGATCTGACTGAAGGCGGCGTTGCGTTTTCCAGTCTTACCGGAGGGGACTGGACGAGGGCGAAAGTGTTGGTTCTTTATCAGGATCAGAGGGATAAGTCTGTGACTTTCCAGTTTGTCAATGATATGAAGGAGGATCAAGAAGCTCACGAGTGGATACTGGATTTACAGCGGACTGTGCCTAAGAATAATGTGGGCTTGCCGAAGATGGCTAGGTTGATGAAGTGGAGGGATGATTGTTTTGTTGAGATGTGCGGTTTAGATGCGAATATGCAATTATAATTGAACCTTCGAGGAATATACGATGTTACAGTGAAAAGACTAGAGCTTTGGGTACGAGGTCAGTCGTCTGCTCACCGGATCTGACAACGCTGTAATGGAGTCCCAGCGCCACAATCGTTTCAACGTAGGGCTCGTTCTGCCGGCTCAGTTGCGTTGGCTGTACACAGATGGCAAAAGTCACAGTGAACGACAGCGCTCACCCGCAGCTGACAGCGCGGCCAACTCAAAAGCGAATCTTTGTTCCCAGAATACTTTCGTGTACAACCATTCCATAACCACATACATTGTTCGTCAACACATACACAATTACAACAGTGACTATCAATGACGGCTGGATCGCCAGCAGTAAATGCCATGTTGGCAAGCTTACTCCAAGACAAACTTCAAGTAACCCAGTCCGCCTTCCCTACTCAGGACGATTATACAAGCCATAGTCACATCGAAGAGCGACTGTCTGCCGCAGAGTGCCACCCACCACTCTCTTTTGACAATTCTCCCGGAAAAGCTAGCAACTTCGATAAGATTGGCCGTCACATTGGGGCTAGATGTGGACATTTGCTTCACCCCGACACTGACTGCGATGACGAATACTGCCCAGTGTGCAGAGTCGTAGCTTATCTGAATCTACTTCGACGCATCACTAAAGATTGGGATAGTAAAGGGGGCCCTTGGAGGCCACTTACAGGTCAAAGTACTGAAAATCGAGACGCCTACTGCCATATCTGGCACAAAAGAAGACTTGAGCTCGCACAGCTAGTGATACGGTACGGAGACGACGTAGAGAAAGAAGAGCGTTGGGAACAAGAGCACCCGGAAGAAGCTGAAGCGGCTCGGAAGACATGCTCGGCAGGCAATGCCGTGGTCATTGCGCGTGCTATGTCGAGGTATCCCGCGAAAGTAAGGACTGGCGACATCGCAGATCCAGACTGCCGCACCGGCACTCCAAAAATGTTGCCTGGAGCGACTACAAACCATCGCATCTCTTTACCGAAGGCTAGAGTTCCAAAGACAAAGCGTGTCCAATTCGCGTCCGACACAAACTTCAAAATCAGTCGACCCCGTGCAAGTTTCCACCGCAGCACGAAAGCATACGTACCGGGGAAACACGCAGCAACCTCGTCGAGCACCCTACTCAACACTTCGAACATGCGCATCAACCGCTACAACGTTCGGCAGCTCAAGATCATCAGGAAGCTTGATTGCCCCTGGAATATCGAGCTCATCGACGCCATCGCTTTGTCCAACCATGAGGGTATTGCAGAACTGCATCCTCGGTGGCCCGAGATCGGGGATAAGATATCGCGTATACACGATGGAAAAGACGAGGTGCCAAACGAGACGTTTATGAAAAGTCTGAGCACTGCGGATTACTTACTCGTGAAGACTGATGAGAAAGATCAGGTTACGCATGTTATACCGTATACAACGAGAGATATTGAGAATCTTCCAGGAGATGGTGCGGAAGAGGTTTGTAGGATGGGGATTAGAGGTTGGACATCGCATTTAGAAGTCATGTCGGAGGAATGTCGTGATGAGATCTGGAATACATACGAATGTGCAGGAGGTGCGACTAGGACGGAAGGCAATGGGCGTAGGTAGGAAGACGACAAGAGTGTTGGGATCTCAGACGCGAGAGATTGAACGCCACAGTTGTATATCAAAAAACATCTGGGCCCCAGGAGGTTTTCCTGAGCCAGCTGTAACGCGAGGACATGTGGATGATTACGATGTGACGCGCATCGATCTGAACAACGACCGGTTGGGTATGACGTAGACGTAGCGCTCTCAACTGAAGCTGATGCATTCATCCTACAATGCATTGTTAGTGCCCTGACTCTTCTTGAATGATTCATCGCAATGACCCAAGAACCCATGACTGCGCACTGTGCAAACACCTTCTTCTCAGTGGATCTTCCACTTGCCATTCGCTATTGCGCATTCACTCCCAGAACAGTCGACGGAAACAAACTCGAGAATGATCACGGGCTTTCTGGCAATGTTTTGCGATCCTCCAATACTCACTCATTCACGCCAGCGCAACCTTCCACACCATGCCCTCTTCCATAGCCGAGTACGTTCCCGCAGCCATTCTCTTCTCGCCTGAAGATGTGCAGCACTTCACTAAGTGGCAGGAAGAGCACGGAGTAGGCTCGCTGCCTGGTATTGTTCGAAATGCCACAGAGTATTGCGAGTTTCGTGCATATCGACGCACTTACGAAGACAACAAAAAGCTCAAGCGCGGTAACACACGGACGCGTAACAGAAATCCTGCAAACATGTGCGGACATGGACTTCATCCTTCAGATATCATCACCGGCGGATATTGCCCAGTCTGCGAAGTGGAAATGTGTCTCCAGTTCCTCGATGCGCTCGGCAAGGTATTCCAGAGATGTGGCGGCCCTTGGCAGCAAGCGCGCGTTCGCAATGAGTTCGCTCTAGTCAGACAGTGTTGGCACCTGGCGCGCTTTCAATTAGTCGAGCTTGTGGAGCTTCTGGACTGCTCGCAAAAGTACGAAGATGCCTGGGAGAAACAACATCCAGGCGACGTAGGGTGTATGTGGACGACCAACAGCTCTTCGAAAGCGATACGTAATGCCCAGATGCAAACGAAATACCCGGCTGTACTGACGCATGTCAGCTTCAGATCTGCAGTGAAGCGAAAGCTCTCGTCGTTGGATGTAGCGCGAGCGAAAGTCGCGAAGGCTCGAGTGAAGAAACACGTCACTTTCACACCGGACACCAACACCTGGACCACCCGCAGCAACGCCTGCTTCTGTCGCAACCCAGCGCAGCGCCAAAATTACCAACCTGGCAGGCATGCTGCTCCACTTGGAATGGAGTGGATTGACACATCGCGAACGTCTTCTTCCATAGCAGATCTTCTGAACCTGAAGGTATACGCTACCTGTATCCAGGCTGAATTTGACGCCTTGGTCGACGACTCGTCTCTCAGACCACCTAGTCGCTATCAGGGTATACTAAGCCTCCACCCCGGTATTGGAGCGATCTCAGCATTCGCCAACCAGTTCTTGCAAGGGGCGGAAACGGCGAGGGAGGAGATGCTCGAGATGATCAGCGTGGCTGATGCCCTTATAGTGCTCATCGGCGAGGGGGACGTGGTGTTAGATTTGCATCTTTCTATTTCGGACGATGTGGAGGATGAGGATGGTTATGGCGACGAAGAGGTGGATCAGACAAGGTGGGCCTGCTGGTCTGAGTGCGGCAATGAGGCAAAGCCTGACGTTGGTGGAGCAGCTGGTATAGCTGCCAAATTCGCTGTTGACGACGAGAAGGCGCGAAAATGTCGGAAGACGGCTGGGTAGCATAACTGCGACGCATGTCACTTTTACAGAATGTTGAATAGTGACTTATTGAACTGTCTAGACCTGGAGTTTGTAAAGCAAGTAGGCATACCAACCGTAGTCTTGTTAGTATACGTTTATTGCGTGCGCTTTTGATTCTGGGTGAGTGGCGGTTGATTTTCGCGGTCGAGGGGAGAAGCCAGATAAAAAGATGGGCATCGGAGGATCATTGAATGCATGTATTGATGGTCCTTTCGCTGGTGATGCGCAGTGGTAGGTAGAGATGAAGTTCGCGTAACGCGCCGAAAGACGCGCCAGTCTCGCGCCTGCCCAGGTGGGCTGTTCCGCCCCGCCGCATCCATCTTCTTTGTTCACCCTTCATTTGCCACCGCCCAATAAAAGATTCTGTATGTAAATGAACCTGCAGCCTCGTGCATCGACTGAGATGCGCATGAGCTCCAGGCAGGCATCAGGCCCCCAGTGTAGCGATGCGCGCTGGACGGCGGGCCGGCTACGCATGTCACCGGCAACAGCACTTCCTAAGCAGCGAGGCATCCCGTCGCAGCCTTGCGCTAGGCTTGTACAGCTCTAGCAATCCGCCCAGATGCTCTGCTCGTTGCGATATAAAGCATGGCATGCGACGTGTCCCTTGAGAGCCATCCCATCTCAACACCAGCATGGCTCTCATTACGCTGCCACCGGAGCTCAAGCTAAATATAGCTGACAGCTTGGACCCGGACTCAACTCTCAATTTCGCCCTTACCTGCAGAGACCATGCGACACTGCTCAAATCCTTGTTGAGACAGCATGCACGACTACTTGCGAAATGGAAGGTCATCGACACGACCGATGCTCGTACGCTTCTTTGGGAGACCTTGAGAGACGTAATAGCAAACCCTCGACTAGGGTGGTACATCAGGGAACTCAATCTTCCAGAAAGCCGGCAATACAATTGGAATGCGAACGAGAGTTTGCGCAATTCCCACCCAAAGCATGGCGTTGTGCCATCCGAAGAAGACAAGGCCTTGTTCATTGAGGCAGCAAGGGGGCTGCAAGATCTGTACCCGGGGTTTGGCGTAGATGAATCGAATCTGCTGAGACGATACTCTCATGCCTTCAACTTTTCACCTCGCCCGTACGACACGATTGGATCTATCGAAGATCGAATTCACGCAGGCTTCGAGGACGCCATTGTCGCGATCCTTCTGCACCATCTACCTTATCTCACGACCATCAGACATTCAGAAGTCGGCATGGAGGACTGTCTGGAACTTGTTCTATGGCAGATCGCGTTAGGATACAAGAACCCGGTCATGGCACCAAAGCTTCCCCTACAACATCTCAAGACGGTCGCCGTGCGTTACGCTCTGGACGAAGGAAGCAGCTCTCCTGATTGGGCGTGTTTTTATCTCAGTATCCCTTCGGTAAAGACGTTTGTAGGGCAAGCAATGGGTGGTTCGCCTAGCGAGGACGTCCTACGCACTTTATTCCCCACAGGTGCTGCTCCGTGCTCTAACGTGGAAGAGCTATTCTTCAGACATTCTGTCTTCGATGTGGATGGCCTAGCAACCATACTCGCGAACATTCGGCATCTAAAGAAGCTAACGTACAACGGTGGTGATGCTCTGGTGTCCGATTCGAGCTGGTACGAACCAAAGAAAGTCATCCGAGCAGTTGCTACACACGCCGGCCGCTCGTTGGAAGAGCTCATGCTCAGCGAGGAGGACACGGATGTAAGTCACCAACCCCCGTCAATGTTCCGAACTGATATGAGTTGACAGAGTGAACCTCCTGAGGATGGCCCAGCGATTGTTTCTCTCCGAGAGTTCCAGAAGCTCCGTGTACTCCACTGTCAATGGCGCATGCTTCGCCCCGACATGGCAAAAGAGGAAGACCCTGAACATGACGAGCCGCTAGAACAAGGCTATTACCGAAAGGAGGATTACGAACAGATTGATGTCGACTTCGACGTAAGGACCCTTCTCCCAGAGTCCTTAGAAGAGTTTTATATGAACGGCGATTTCCACGACTATGATGAATGGGAGCACATGGAAAATACAGTCAAGGCCTCAAGCGCCTTCACGCCCCGCCTGAGTATTGATAAGACCTGTATTAAGAAAGGAGGTTATTGGAGTGATCGAATCGGTACCGCAGAGGAACCGGATGGAGCCTGGTCTCATCCGCTCGGCCGCCTTTTCGAAGGTCATCATGGTTAAACTCGACAAACTATATGTCTCATCTCATTCTCGATTGTAACAGGGGCACCAAGTTTCGGGTCTGTGCGCGCTTGCTAGGCACACGAGAATTGCTATAGCAGTGCGCACGGCTTCTCATCGTTCATCGTAGCGGGTCCTCTTCTCCCAATGACGCACTGGAAGAATTGACCATGCGCCAAGAAACACGACGAGAACTAAGGGAGAGCTGGTGCCTAGACACCCCTTTCGCATATATATATACGCGCGCATATCCAGCAGCATTACAAAAGACCACTATACAGCACACCTCTACAGTGCGCGCTTCTTCCTATAGCTCTACTGCCAATCAACGAGCGAGCATTTCGCGCCAGACCCTAACATCCAATCTCCCCAAGACAATATTACGATGGCTCCTCGAACCGTCCATACAATCGGAGGCCGCTACAAAAGCATCAAAGCTGTGGAAGATGCGCCATTCGCAGAGTTCATCTCAGTGAGAGAGACCGGGCTCAAATTCAATGTCGTCCACCCAGTCCCGGCCGCGTATCTGCGTGACCTGCACTCTCGCGAACGCGCTGCGGTCCACAAACATATTACCGCTGAGCTTTTTGGTAACAGCTACAAAGACGTCGAATTTGTTGAAGCGGTAGAAGAAACCCTGAGTTTGTTGGAGACGGTCCAACAGGATATGGATCATGATCGCTCGACCACTGCGGACCTAACGACCACGGATACGACCAGCAATCGGACTTACCACACGGCAAGAGAGCATCAGGAGTCACGGGGCAAACATTCCTGCATGCACGTGGAGGCTGACACCAATGTCATGAGCGGCTCAAGGTCAGGCGCCCTTGATCGTAGCCGGAATATAGATAAATGGAAGAGCACCGTACTTCCTGGCTACCCACCGCCTTCCGCCAGTACGCCAAGCTCGATCTTTCAGTCTGAGAGTGGCAGTGAATCACGATCATCCAGCTCCAGCAAGATGCGCAAGCCTAGCAGGCACACCGACTTCCTCAAGGACGCAAAGCTCGACGAGAAGACACGCGTTTTAGTCGTGGAGCACAGCGCTGCAAGCCGCGAACTGGCGCTTCAAGAAGAGCATCTTGCCAGTCTCGAGTCGCTTGCTTTGACCGTCAACAGCTCAGCTGCGCGGCGCAATCTATACGGCGCTATTCGGAAAGCTCGCAGTGCAGTCGAGAAGGTGCGCGTCCTCGAACGCAAGTGCAAGGGCGCCTTGTCTGACTCCCGCGCGCTTGTAGTGGATGCTCTGGAGCTCGCTGATGATCTGTGGGAGACGTCAGAAGCGGATGCGGAAGAAGCATCAACCGTTTCTTCGCCAACCACGGTTCATTCGTCGACAAAGACTTCATCGCGGACAACCGGTTCTTCCCCGACACAGCGGAGCATATCTACTGCACCATCGGAACCTGAGTCTTTGGTGCCGGCCCGCTTTCCCTCTCCCTCGGAAGTAGTTTCACTGAAGCGCGAACTGCAAGAGATCGACGACAGTCTTTCCGAGTCGATGAGGACTTTGAACCAGGTCATCACCCAATCACGCTATCGAGAAGGCGTAATCGAAAGCATAGACCGCGCGCGGGCATGCCTCGACAAAGTTCACATCAGGGGAGAGCGCTACTCAGGCCTAGACGACGAAAAGATTCGCAAATTCGGATTTGCAACGCTTGCCATCGCGCGGACAAGGCATGAGAAAGCTATGCGCGTTCTCGATGCAGCCAAGCAAGAGCAATTGCGACTGGACGGCCCTACGCAAGCAAAAAGTAGTGGAAAAACGCGCGAGACCGAGCGCCAAAAGCCTTCGCGAGTGGAAGAAGATTTCGATCAGATGGTCCATCGTTTCTCGCAATTTGATTGCGGGGACTCCGAGGAGCTTCTGCGTCAGCAACAAGAGGTTCTTCAACAGGTTGCTAACTACCGTGCCGCTGAGGCATACAACAGACGCCGTCAAATGGGTCAAAGTTTGTATGATCAATTTCTGCAGGCAGGTGCACCGGATGCTCACAGGCGGCCAAGTTCGTCATCGTCGGATTTGCCGCCATTTCCGTTCCTCGATCCGAGTCAGTTCAGGGGCGTTTGGAAATAGCAATTCTCGCTAGGGCATACACGTATGTAGCACGCACAGTAAATAGAGATAAAATATCAATCCTGTATCGGCTTTTCGCTATATCACTCCAAAAATAGTGGGTTACTAACTTCCAAAATCTACAACAACAGTGAAGTGGCTGGTGTCGACTGGCAGATTCTGCGATCGGGTCACCGAAGGCGACAAAAAATCGGTTCTTGACAAATTCGGGACCGATGGGTCCCGCAACACACACGAGATACAAGATGACTGAATCCGCCCATTAAATATGGAAGGGATGCGAAAGAGGTCGGGACCGATGGGTCGCGACCATGGTGAAGGTGGCTGCAACGGGTCGCTTGAGAGACTGGACAGCTCACACACGTTCGATCTTTTCACTAACCCTACTAAATTCCCTACTACTGCCTTCATCTGCAGCCACTGAGGAGAGGTGAAAGCTCTCAGTTGTGACATTACTCGATCTGCTGATGGCTATGCGACCGCGTTCGGCCATAGCTATATAAGAGCGCCTCATCTACAGCTGTCAGCGATTTGTCTACCCCTACTTCAACCCTGGTATAACTTACAGCTTTGAACGATATCTACAAGCTGCCAAAGGGTTACGCCGGTGTTATCAGCTCGCCGTCAAACTATCCAAAACCCACCTTCCACACCAGTCCCAAGGGCGGATTGTCTTCTCAGGCTGCTTGCAGGTCTACAAGCCCAACCTCTCCGACAACAACAACATGGCTTCTAGGAGTCGCACACTTCACACCATTTACGGCCAATACCGTACTGCAGCGGCTGTCAGCAGGGCAGCTAATGCCGATTACATCCCGTTGAACGGCGATCGTAACATCAATGCCGTACACCCAATTCCGATTGACTGGCTGGACGAAGAGCTATTGCCGAGCGAGCGCGATCAAGTCCGGGAACATGTTGCGTCTCTACTGAGTAGTCAGCGACGCCAAGTTCCCAGTTTCGTCGAAGCTTTACAGGGTACCATGGAGAATCTGAACACCATCAGGAATAGGGGTACAGCTGCTCGCAGCATTCCCGCGCGTCGATCTGGAGGCGAGACAATCGATCGTCTGGCGGACGACTTCGACACTTTGACCATGGGACAAGCGCATGGCGTCAACTCACCGTCACGTAACGTGCGGTTTGCAGAGACGGTTCGGACAGATCGTGTTTCCCGAGACCCTGCAATCCCTGGTCCCTATAGTCCACAGCCGTCCTCACCGACTCCTCGAAGTATTATGCGCTCGCCTGGGCATTCTCGCGCAAACTCAGCTGAAGCGATCCTCAGCCATGGGGCATTACCTCCACGCGATGCTCAAGTGCCCTCGCCCACCGACGGCTACAGTGAAGAACTCGTTGCACTAGATGTACAACTCGACGAGATCTACGCGGCTCTCAACAACCAATCTCGTACCGAAGACCATGGGTTATCGGAGCAGCGGTTCGATAGCCTTGCGCAAGCTCGCTCCATGATTCGCCGCCTGAGAGGACTACGTCGTCTCAATCAAATGGACATTGACACGGCTCGCGCTGCTGTACAATCAGTGATGACAAGCACTGGACAACATGACACCGCTGCTGCCACGAACGCTGGGAGTAGATCGGGACACATGGGTCGTGAGCCGTTTCATGGTACCCGTGGGACGCGGAGACCGCGTCCAGTAAGTGGAAGCTTCAGCAGCATGGGAGAGCGGCTGCGCCTAGCGGCAGTACAGCATGACCAGCGTCTGTTCGCTCATGCCAACGGCATGTTCCCAGTTTGGAGTTCACCTCCCGTTGACCCTCAATATGGGGACGGCATTCAACGGCCCGACGGCACTATTTACTGCTGGGGGCCTATGGGTGGATGGCTGATGTACCATGGCCGCGATGGGGCCTATTTTTGTGAGTAGGCGTGTGATTCTGTACCTAGGTACCTGGGTAACATACAGAGCGCAAAGGTCGGGTTAGGAGTGCGCATCCATAGAGGGACCAAGATAGAGGCAGAATCGGAACTTCAAATCATGCGAATGTACTATATCAATGTGCTCATCAGGGTGCGCACACGTGCTAGAAACGGGAGCGACGAACTAACCAACTGGGCCGTGTTCAAACATTCCGTCGGCGCTAGCTGCTCCGAGGTCCTTCCGGCGATGAGCTGACCTGAACCACTGCCCGCTTGCCATCACCACACAACATACACGTTGCGCGTCATAACACTTTCCTCATCTCAATGATCAGCCCCGATGAGGATCAGACCGCAGTCTGCGTCAAAAGCGCACTCTATTCATTCTTACTTTCCTACATACATGACACCTGGTACCTCGTTTACTTTGTCATTTGCCGCTCCGCGTCTCATTCTCCAAGTTCCGCTTCAATAACACTCTCAGCAACCCCGGGGTAATTGTAGATGGCTAGGAACTTCAGACCAGCCTTTTCAACTATCGCTCTCCACTCCGCTTCTGTTCTCTCGCGTACCGAAAGATGTGCTAACATCATCATATCCATAGAGGTGGCGGCGATGGTGGGCTTTTCTTCTGAAAGCACAATTTCGTTCAGCAGCACCCGTGAGTAGCCGGGTTTCAGCGCTGGCTTCAGGCTTTCGAGAATTTTGACGCCTTCTTCGTCATTCCAGTCGTGGAGAATCGAGTGCAGTGAGTACGCCCTGGCTGACTGAATAGGCTGAGGCGTATAGAAATCATGGACCTGACTCTCAAAAGGAAGCTCTTCCTTGTCCTTGATAGCCGCGATGACTGGCTCTCGATCCTGAAGAATGACTTTGCCCGGATGAGACTGGTGCTGCGCCACGAATTGCTGGACATCGTGACCACGACCGCCACCGACATCTACCAGAAGGGCCTCGCTGCAGCTGGAGTCAAAGCCATTGATCAGACGTTCTGCGACCGGATAGAAGCCGGGGTCGAACCAATTCGCCTTGCCTGCGCGATACACCGACATGAAGTTGTCGAACTCGTCGAGATGAGGAGGCGTTGCGACCAGCCATGGGAAAAAAGGCAAATCTGTTCCATGCGCATCTTGCAATGGTCCTTCTGTAGGCGACGTGGGTAGCCTGTAATCACTCTTCTTAAGATAATCCGGGAAGCCATTGAACGACGGTCGTGACACGTCGTAGCAGAAGTCAATGCTCTTCTGATAGTTGTCCGCTGCGAGTTCATGGCTCAGACGGGTACCGAGGAATCTACCGTTCGAGAAAGAAACGATCTTCATAGCGATTAGGTGACGCATGATCCGTTGCAATAGAATGGGGTCAACGCTCGTCTTTTGAGCAAGGTCGCCCGGACTAACTCCGGCATCGCCTGCATCTCTAAGATGCTGGAAGAGTTTGACTTCAACAGCGAACTTGCAGTGCGCTGACAATGCCGGCTGCAAATTCATCAGTATGCTGGTAACAGTGCAGGTTCAGTCACGAACCTCGGCCCAGAAACTTCTCTGCAGGAATTCACTGGGTATCTCGAGCGCCGCAACCAGGTCTCGACCAAGCTCGATGAGACTTTCTCGCGAGCCGATTTGCTCGGCTTCGTAAGCTCTGCCAGCGGCCGCAACACGCTCGAGGATATCTGGTACAGGTGTTGGCATGTCTGGCGACGAATGTTCGTTCTGCAATGTTTGTCAAAGGATAGAGAAAGAAGCGCGGGGCAGACTTCTATTGCAATCCTTCGTTCCTTTCGCACGATAGCCGTCGTTCGGTGCGGCTCTTGCCTTCCTATTGCGCCATGCGCCGAAGTACACATGACTCATTTTCCCGCCTGGTCGCTCAGCGCTTAGTCGTCTCCGCGATGTTTGGATCTTGGATTAGCTGCGTTGTGATACAAGGGCCTGATATCCTCATTCTCTTCACGGTCTCTTGCTCGTCCGACCCAGTGAACTTCGGGAGTGTTCAACAGCGCGAATCCCACACCCGCTGTGTTGGATCAATACGTTTGGAACATCGCCTACCAAACGCTTATCGCCTGCGTGCTTGTTATATTTGCCTGCGTGCTTGTTACATTTGCCGGCATGACGTTTCCGGAGACAGGCATCCGTCCGTGCCGCCCCGTCCATCGTTGGCCCACTTGGTCTGGCACTAGATCCTTCGCGGATGCATGAACAGACACTTCGAGCCGCACCTGTTGAAGCACCAAGAGCCACGTTGACTTTACTAGTCACAAGGTCTTAATGAGTTAGTTTCTGAGATTGGATATGTTTTTCTTCTTAGAGGAGATAAACACTCTACAAAGCAAAGCTATCTAGCTTAAGATCTATGGTATGGAAGTAGATAGACTACGTTTTCTGCTTACGCTCGTCGAGTATCTCCTGCAAAGGGGTTGTGTTGCGGCTGTACTTTCGAGGTATCAATTCCAGTGTGCTCTTTCAGAAGATCGTCTTCCCCATCGTCTTCCCATAACGAGTAGTTCAATACTCCGACGTCTGAGATCGGTGTCTGAGAGTCTGCCACCAAGCAGTACATTGACGATCATTCCATCGTACGAAGGACCGACGTGATCATAGACATGCCTCGCAAATTTCCATGGATTTGCGAGCTTCCCAACACTGAATCAAAGCGATGTCCTGACTTCCTTGTCCTTCGAAGAGGGAGACATCCCATGTTTCAAGGATAGTTTCACTGCAGATATGCCGGTCTTTTCGCAAGCCTACATGTAGAACAGACCTCTCGACTATTACCCGAGCTTTTGTTAGCGACAAGTTGATATGCTCTTTGAGAAGCTCCAGCACGCTGAAAAGTCGCGGAAAACCACCCCGGGGAGGTTTTTGACTACTATTCATGCGCTATTAATACTACCTGCACCAAGCATGAAGAATACTAAACCCTTACGGATATTATGCCAGCGTCCCGATGTGCAGTTGCCTTACATCCTGCAAAAAGGTTTACCTATCTCGAGCTCGAATGGAGTCTTGGGGAGAAACGGATCGCGGAGGCAAAGCGGGTAAGTCACGATGTGTACGCAAGCTACGAGGTAGACGTAGCTAAATCCACAAAGGAGGAAGATAATGAGGGTAATACTGATAGCGATAATGCGCTTGATCTTTTCTAGCAAACTCGTAAGCGTCGTCAGTGGCCCGCCGCTACTTCAGTGTCTACCACGCCGAAGGAATCGCACAAGACTGGCCTGTGAGTCTGATGAGTTTATGGCTAGTGCCAATGAAGCCGATCAGGATGTCGAGAATCCTCTGAAGTGTTAGGTTCACCATGCATCTGACGACAATATCCGCGTGGTCCTGATTTAGCAAAGTGCGTGTACGCAATCCCAAGCCACATTGACTAGATTGACCGCAATGTGCTTGCAGTACGACCCTATGTACTCGTCTCACTGGGTCGCAACTTGCACGCGGTCATCCCTAATCTTACGAGCTGGCCATTTGTGGTGCACAAATTTCTTGATTGACGCAAGGCTGCTATCGAGGCTGGGAAACCTTGTCATCCAACTACTGGTTTCTATGGATCTAAAAATATCGGTCTTTCACAACTCATCTCTACTAGTATGTCGCACCACGACCCGTGTAGCCATAGCCACACGGGTTGTCCCAATCATGCGCAATGCCATACCACGTGCCCCTTGTCTCCTGGCTGTCCCATCCCATGCCCTTGCCAAAGTTGCAGTTGTTGATGACGCGGTTGATGCTCCACTCAGCGTCCTGGCAGGGCATGTAGCCAGTGCGGCAGAAGCCATTGCAGGCGTAAGCGACAACACCGTTGTACGCGCTGCTGGAGACGCGTTTGGCGTTCCCTGCTAGGTTGCCGTTGCCGCATTGATCCATGAGGTCTTTCAGTGCGGCGCGAGCGTTGTCTTGGTTAGACTGGTCGGAGGAGATGCAGTGTGTACCGCTGTTAGAGGCGGAGCAGCCTCGTGCCTTGGAGGAAACCGAGATATGTTAGCTAGTCGCTTTCGTGGACAGGGTCGCAATTGCCCATGCAAGCCTAACCTGAAGGTCGACCGTGGCGGCCATGATGGTGCTGCTCTGGAACAGGAGGGTTCCGGCGCTGATAGTGGCGAAGAAGCGCATGATGGATAGCTTATTGCTGTACAGTACGCAATTCGCTATGAAGACAAGTGTGCTAGACTGAATGAACAGGTCGACCTGTGATGACTCGATGTCGATGGAAAGAGTGTGTACTCACATCCATGGATCACAAGGAACACGTCGTACTTATACACATTGTTCCCACGTTGGCTAGATCACATGACATTGTACTGTGCAAGTGCACTTACTTCTAAGCCGGGAGCTCCTGTATACAAACAACATATTGCGACAATAGTAGTTAGCAATGCACTTAGCATTAGTTATTATTAGTACAAGAATTAACTAATTACACGGCCTGTTTTGCAGCAGAGACTTAGCGCTAAGCTAAGTAACAAAGATAACAGCACGTGTAGATTCTATTTATACCTACTAGATTAAGTTGTTCTATTTCTAGACAGGTAGCGTTATTAGAGTAAGTATTTAATAGCTTACTTAACTAATCTCTCTATATAGAATATACTACCTTCTCTTTTAAGTAAATACTAGTATTATTAGTTCTAATAATTCTAAACGTGCTTATCTGCTCTAGCTTCTATCTAATATCTAGTTCTTAGTTAGTTCTAGTAGCGCGTCTATAGGTAGAATATCTTCTATATTAGTAGAGGTAGCTATTTATCTTACCTAATATTAATAGTACTACTAGCTATAATAAGCGTATATATAATATCTTTAGCTACTATATAAAAAGCCTTCTAAGGTTATTAGAAGATTTACTATAATACGTATCTATACTACTCTATAAGAGAAGGTAAATAACTTATTTTTAGCTCTAGTAGATAGTAGCTTTAAGAGCTATATTAGGTAAAGTAACTATCTTTAATATTAACTTAAGCTCTAGCGTCTAGAAGAGCTTCTATAATATAAATATAGTCTACTATTACTACTATATATATAATATTAGTAAAGCGCTATTTTCTATTAAGATTTACTTCTTAATTAACTATCTATATAGTAGATAGTATAAGTAGCTATAGTCTTAAAAGATATATATTATATAGAACTACTTTATCTAAGCTCTTAGGCCTTTCTATATTACTTTTTAAGCTTAAAGAGTATTTTTTTAATATTTCTTATCTATATATTAAGCTAAGAGTAATACTATCTAAAGGTTTTATAAGTCTAATAATAAACTTTTAAGATATATATCTTACCTTAGAAGACTTAGAACTTTAACTTTATAGATATTATATACTATCTAAGTATATACGTCTTAAGTGCGTTATTAGCTTTTAAGAAGCTAGTTCTATAGATTATTTTAAAAATTAGTTAAAATCTATACTACTTATAGTAGTTATACTATTATTTAGATTAGTAAGAACTATATCTTTATAGTTCTCTTAATATATAGTATAAATAGTACTTTTAAATCTACTATAGATTCTATAATTAGCGCTATTATCTAAAGATATTTTAAAAGCTTTTCTATAGCTTTTTTAGATAGCGTAATAAAAAGTAATACTAAGCCTACTATATTTAATTAATACTAGTAGCTTAGCTAAGTAAACTTTATAAATTAAGTAGAACTAAATAAAGATAGAGTATAGAGATATATATATCTATAGTTATTCTATTAGTTTTTATTATAGATAGCTATAAAGTTATTTATAAGTAATTATAGGTTTTAGTCTAGTCTAGTCTATATATAATAAGTAGCAATAGAAAGTCTTAGATAAAGTCTACCTAAAGAGAATATCTATATATAATAGTTTTATAAAGATTAGATAATTAAGATATATAAAGATAATAAAGTTATTATAGTAAAGAGCTTTAGAAGAAGCTATTAGAAGTAAATATATATTATAAAAGCGTTAGTCTAATATTAGACTAATAAAGCTCTAAGTTTAGAACTATTATATATTTTCTCTCTAAAGTGTCTAAAGTTCTATCTAGACGTAAATAAGAAAGAAAGAAAATAGTAGTACTTCTTAATAAGAAAACTATAATACTTATAGATAGTAAGACTATTACTACTTTACTATAATTATATATAATAATAGATATCTTTTATATCTACTAAAGTACTATAAAAAACGCTATTCTAGCTAAAGCTAATAAGTAGTAAGTAAAGTAGCTATAAGCTATCTTAGAGCTACTAATAGCTATAAAGGCTAAAGTTAGATAGAAATATATATTATAATTTACTTAATAGGCTTTAGAAGTAATATAGCTAAGTAAGTCTATAAATAACTAGCTAGTTCTTTTTAAGTATATAAAGTCTAGTAGCTAGAGTAAAGTAATAGTAAGCTCTTTATTATTATTATAGTTATAAAATATAATATATAGTTTTAGATAGCTAGAATTATAGTTATAGAAGTTCTAAACTAACTTTTTATAATCTCTTAAGTTATAGTAGACTTACTACGCCTTTAACTAATTATTACTAACTTATTCTACTTTATATTATAATAAGCTATACTTACTAGTATAAGAGTTAACTATATTCTATTAAATATAATAGTTAAGAACTTAGAAAATAATAAACTTAGTAATACTATTATTATTAAAGTAGACTTTAGGTAGTATAATATTACTAGTATAAAGCTAATCTAGTAGAGTATTATCTTTATAAACTTAAAGTAGCTATAAATAGAAAATAAAGAAGATAGCTTTAAGCTATAGAGGTAAGTTTAATTTATAAGCTATATTATTAATAATATATATAATTTAATAAGAGCTTATATTCTTATAGTCTAGTAACTTAACTAGTCTTTTAGTATAGATATAGCGTGCGTTTAATATAATCTAGTTACTAATACTAAACTAGAGTATAGAGTACTAGTTTATATTTATAAACTTCTTTATCTTATTTTATATTTATAGAATTTACTATTATAAGAAAATATAAATTATATTAATTTAGAAAGTAAGAGTGTTAGCGTTATACTACTATTATATAATAGTAGAGTAATTATAGTAAAAGTAAATTATACATATAGGCTCTAGCTTAGATCTTAGCTACTAGCTCTTTATAGTAAGAAATAGAAATAAGCCTATTATAAAGCTTATTACTAAATTAGCTCTAAACTCTACTAATAGTAGTAACTATACTTAGTTATTTTATAAGTAATTAATATATAACTATAAGTATTACTTAAGATTAGTATTTATATTTTTAGTCTAACTATCTATCTCTAAGTAGTAAGTAGTAGATAACTTAGAATACGTGCTTACCTACTTATATAACTAGTTTTAGAACTAAAAGATAAACTAGTATCTATAATTAGATATAATTAATCTAGAGTAGCTTTTCTTCTTCTAGATATACTCTATAAACTTATTAATAACTATAAAAATCTTTAGGTTCTTTATAGTAATAAACTTTTTTATCTTAGATAGCTAGTTAATAAAAACTATAATATATTAGTAAGTATATCTATACTAAGCTAACTTAAGTAAAGAAGTAATAAAGTTAATATAGATATTATTTTAGTAGTATATTAGTATAGGTAATAAATATAGTAAGCTATACTTTATAGTATAGTTAACTTTAGAGTATTTATAAGTTTAATAACTATTTATAAAATAAGTAATAGTATTAGTTATATCTTACTAGTAATACTACTAAATAACTTATTAATAAGTAGTAGTATATCTACTATAGTCTCTAGAGAGGCTATTATATATTTAAAATATAATTTAGATTTAAAGTCTTTTACTAAAGAAAACTATAAAACGCTTATTATCTATAAAGAGCTTATTTTTATTAGAAACTTTAAGATCTATAAGCTCTATCTATATACTTTTAGTAATAAAGTAATAGAGAATATAATATTTATTAGCTATAAGAGTAAACTTAATATTTTATAAATAAAAGTTACTAACGTAAAGCTTTAAGATAATCTTCTCTAGTAGATAAGTATTAGCTCTTTTAATATTATTATATAAGTTATAACTACTCTTAAGTAAGAATCTAGTAAGCCTAATATATAGAGTAGTAGCTAATAGTAAGAAGTCTTTATCTATTTCTTATAAAAGAGTAAAAATAGAAAGTAGATTATATAGATTATTATTTATATATAAACCTACTAGTTATATAGTAGCGTAGCTACTTCTATACTAGTAGTAATTACTAAGTATAGTTTAGTACTAATACTAAACCTAGTTATCTATAACTTTATTAGGTAGATTATTTATAAAATAGATAAAGCTATTAGATTTAGTGCTCTATTTATCTAGCTTATATATAATATTAAAGTTAAACTTCTCTAAGAACTATACCTATTAAGCTTAGTAGTAGTTAAATATTTATTTAAAATAGAAATACTTAAGTACTTAATAGTTAGTAAGTATCTCTACTATAGTAGAGACTTTTATAAGCTTAGAATACTATTTTTTAAATACTTTAATAATAGCTAAAAGTTTCTTATTATATATTTTATAGTTATACTCTATTAGCGTTATTTTCTTAGATAAGTAGATAATAGAGTATATAGAGCTATTAGTTTATACTTAAAATAGAATAGCTATATAAATATAGTTAAAAGTATCTATTTCTAAGATATACTTTAAATTAGAATTAAAGTAGACTAAGATAATATTACTATAAAAGACTACTTTTAATATAGTAAAAAATCTTTTAGCTTCTAAGTTTATCTTAAACTACTTAGAGTTACTATAGATAAAATTTATTAAAAGTTTAGTAATATTAAAAAACCTATAAATAAAGTATTAATAGAAGTTTATAAATCTAAGAAAAGTTTATATATTCTTAAAAGACTAAAAGAGCTTCTACTTCTAGATAGCACTAACCTTCTCTAGGTCTATTATAATACTATTAGTAGTAATAATAAGTTTTAGAAACCTTACTTTAGTTTTTATAAATTTAGACTTAAGAATATTTATAGATAATTTAGTATATACTAGCTATATAACTACTTATATAAGGTAATTCTTATATTACTAAAGTATTTTACTAAAGATAATAATATTATTTAGGTATACTATATAGAACTTATTAAGATATTTATAAAAAATATTATTAATATATACTTAGAAGGTTTTAGAGCTATTATATATACTAAAGAGTATAATAGTATATTAATAGAGTTTATAAAGAGTAATAAAAGTAAAAAAGTACTTATATTTATCTTTTATTTAGATCTTATTAAACGTAGTAATAATATCTATTTTAGAGAAGTACTTAGATCTTAATAGCTTAGTAAGTATATTATAAATTAAAAAAAGAGTATTATAGCTCTTTACTATATAAACGTTAAGACTATAATAGTTAATATAAATATAAATACTACTTTCTAGCTTATATATAACTAATAGAAAAGTAGTTTATATAAATATACTATACTTAATATATCTTTTTTTAACTATATTATTAATATATAGCTTAACTACTTAGACTTTATCTCTAGATATAGACTTTAGACGTTATAAGAATAGTTAAGATAGTTAATCTAACTTATTAGACTTAAGCTTAATTTTATAGTTAAAATTATTATAGTACTTAGATATTTTATTAGCTTTTTTTAAATTAAAGCTATAGTAAAGAAAGTATAGTACCTTAGAAAGGTAATTAAGTATATTCTATTTTAATATATAAAGTCTCTTTATCTTATTATAGAACTTTTTATAGTCTTTAGAAAGTATCTTAGCGCTAGTAGTATAAAAATACTATATATTCTTCTACTTACTATTACTTATCTTAGTAAGCTAGTAGATTTTATTATAAAATATAATACTAATATCTTAATTATAGTAGACTATAGTAGTAGCTATCTAGCTAGAGATATAGATAATATTAATAGAAGAAAAGGCTTTTAGATAGTAGACTACCTTATAATAAGAGTTTAGAACCTATAAAAGAAGTTATTTATAGTAGTAACTACTTTATATATAGTAAAAGTAGTAATTATAAATATAGTAAGTAAAATAATAATCTAACTAGAAGGTTAGAGTTATATCTTTTTAGTTAATAGTAAGTTTATAGATTTAGAACTATAGAATACTTAGAATTATCTAAATATCTAAGAGTTTTATAATATATATAAGAATATTCTTAGTATATAAACTAAATATTACTACTACTTAAACTATATAAGTAACGCTAGTAATAGTAGAACTATTAGCTAACTTAAGAGTAGTAGTTTACTATAAGAGAATAAAATTATATTTATATATATAAGTATAAGAAGAGTTAAGAAAAAAAAAGATATAGCTAGTATTACTTATAATTTTAATATATTATAGAGTAGTATAATTAGATAAAATTAAATCTTTAAAAACTAATTACTAATCTATAAAAAACTAATACTTATTACTATATATAGTAGTATTAGTAATAGTTAAGATAGTAATTCTAGATCTTACTAGGCTCTATTACTCTAAAGCCTTAACGTAATTAGTAATTACTTAAAGAGTAGAGTCTAGTTTAGAGTTATTATTAATATTACTATTTTCTATAGAGAAATAGATAAGTATAGAAAGATTATTAATAAGAATACTAGAATATAAATTCTTATCTTTATTACTATTTTTAACTAATAAAGTAGAAGTTAAAATTAAAAAGCTAGCTAGTACTAAAGCTTTCTTATACTATAGAAGTCTCTAGAAGTAACTATTACTAGAAACTAAGCGTTTTCTAAGAGTTAATAGTGTTAACACTTTTAGTAGTACTAGAAGTCTACTTAGAATAAACTAGGTTACTAACTAGAATACTATTATTAGTAATAGTCTTCTCTAAAGCGTTCTAAATCTTTTATTCTAAGCTAAAAGAAGTAAAAGCTTAATCTAAGTAATAGCTATTCTTAGTCTTATAGCTATAGTTCTTTTTATAATAGTTATAGTAGTAATTTAAGTAATATAAAATTTTAATTTAGATCTTAAAGTAGCTCTAAAAGCCTAAGCTAGAGGTACTACTACTACTACTACTATTACTAATATTACCTCTACTACTATATTCTCTACTAGTATTTTTATTTTATTTACTTTAGCTACTATTTTAGTTACTGCTACTATAAGTAGTAGTAGAAGAGCGCTAAGAGTTAAACTATTTAAAAAGATAGAAAGTATAGTAGAAATCTAAATAGATAAGATTAGACTTAATAATTTTAAAAGTAGTTATATTTTTCTACTAGATAGAAAGATAATTACGTATAAACTAAAGCTTAAGGTAATTAGACTATTATAGTATAGATATACTAATATTAAAGTAGATAATAAATTTACTTATTAACTTACTTTACTTTATATAGAAGTTAGAGCTTTTATACTACTATTATATAGTAATAATAGTATTAAGTAAATAATATATAGTATTAAAAATAGTCTAGACTTTATTACTATATATAAAGCTACTATTATTATTAAAGAAACTATTCTAAATATTACTAAAGGCTTTATTCTTAGTCTTTTAATATAAGTAGCTTAGCTTCTAAGTCTTAGTAGTAAAGTTATACTAATACTTATTAAACTAGTCTATAATATCTATTTTCTACTTAGTATAGTTAGACTTACTAGTATTAATACCTAAAAAGATATTAGACTTAGACTTTTTAGAGTAGTAATAATAAAAGCTTTAGTTATAATTAGTAGTGTTATAGAGCTATTTATAGTAGCTATAGCTTAGAAAACTATTAGTAGAGCTATCTATAGAACTACTATAGAAAGAATTATTATTATTACTAGTATTATTATCTAAATTAGAGTAGTCTAGTAGAGTTAGACTTATATAGGCTTAAGATATCTTCTTAGCCTTCTACGTAGTCTAAGCCTTATAGAGTTATAGTTTAAAGTCTTAGATCTAAGTATTAGAGAAAGTAAAAGTCTAGTTAATTAAGATAACTATATTAAATTTCTTATAGTACTTAGCTTTATATATCTTCTTATTAAAAGTTATCTACTTAAGCTTATATATAATCTACTAAAAGTTCTAGTTATTATAGTAAAGAGTACTATATATATTCTATAACTATTCTTAGAGTTATATAATCTTAAAGTTAGTAGCTTCTTATTATTAGTAATAAGTAGTAATACTAGTAAGAGTATTCTATAGATTACTTTAGTACACTATAGTATTATTCTAAGACTTATATATATACTTTTATAAAGACTTTACTAGCTTAGCGTACTTTAGATAATACTTACTAAAGAAGTTAGCGTAATAGTACTTATTATTAATATCTTAAGTTATAGAGCGTAACTACTCTATAATATTACTAATAAATATAATATATTTATTAGTATTACTAATATTCTTTAAATTAGTAAGCTTTACTAAACTTTTTTTAAAAGTAGTATAACTATTAATATTAGTTTTCTAGATCTTAAAGACTATAAGATTATTATTATAGAGAAGAATAAAGAACTTAGAAAGCTATTACTTATAGTATAGTTACTAAGATAGCTTAAGCTCTAAGATAAATAATAGATTATAGAACTTAGAGTAATATAGACTAGTTTAGACACTTTTAAGATTAGAGTTTTTATTAATATAAGTTTAGTAGAAAAGTTAATAAGTAGCGCTTATAGATAGATAGTAGAGATTATAAAAGCTATTATAGAAGTTATCTCTAAAGATAATAAACTTCTTTTTATAATAAGTAATTATAGTAGTAGACTTACTAAACTCTAAGTTAGAGAGCTTAAGAGAACACTCTTTAATAAACTATAAGCTATTAGTATTTACGTTAATATTACTATATAATATATAATAGCTAGATATATATTAGATAGACTCTTAAAGTAAGTTATTAGTATCTAGTAATCTAAAAAGAGCGCTAGAACACTATACAAACGTAGAGAGAGAAGTATTAGATACTTATAATAGTTATAATATAGAGATAGTAGTATATAAATATTCTATAGTATAGAAGAACTATCTAGAATTCTAGATTTAGGTATTTCTACCTATAATACTACTACTACTACTACTACTACTATAAATCAAGACGCACGCGTAGTTAAGAGTAGTAGTAGTATTTTACTAGTAATAAAGTATTAGAGTATATAAATTAGTTAATAAAGCTAAGACTTACTCTAGAGTATTATAGCGCTACGCGCTATTATAATTAGTATTCTATATAATAAAGAAGTTACTAAAGATAAAGAAACTAAAAAGTAGAGTATTAGAACGCTAGAAAGAGTCTATAATAGTTACTAGAGCTACTTTCTTAAGTTGCGCTAGTAGGTAGTATTTAGTATTAACTATAATAATATATAATAGTTTTATAAAAATTAGATAATTAAAGTATATAAAAGTAATAAAGTTATTATAGTAGAGAGCTTTAGAAGAAGCTATTAGAGGTAAATATATATTATAAAGGTATTAGCCTAACGTTAGACTAATAGAGCTCTAGGCCTAGAACTATTATATATATTTCTACTAGCTATGTAATAATTTAGCTAAGATAAATAAGCTACTATAAGAAATAGAGAAAGTTACTATATAATATAGTAATAAAATCTAGAAATAGCTCTATATATAGATAGTGCTAAAATTTATTATAAAACTTAGGTTAGGCGTAGATTCTAGAGGCCTACACTACTAGCTAGCTAGTGTAGACTCTTATTAGCTATATATCTACTTATATAAGTAATTATATTATATCTTATACTATACGCGTTTTATTTACTTTAAGCTAAAGTTTTAATATATTATACTTTATACTATATACGTATAATCTTACTTCTATTTATAGTTATAGCTACTATATAGTAGGTTAATATAATATATTATATTAGATTACTATAGTAAGCTTATTTAAAACGCTAACTCTCTAAACTATCTAAAGTTTTAATATTTTTTAGTAGCTTACGCTACTATACTAAAATACTAATTTCTATAATTATATTATTTTAAATAGCTAATTAAATTTTATAGACTTAATTAATTAGCTTTTATTTTTCTATTCTAAGTTATTTAAGTATAAAACTCTACTTTGTTAAGAATAAGAACTTAAATTAGATTATCTTAAGTAAAATATAATACTTATAGAAGCTAGAGTAAATATATAAACTATAAAAGTTTAATAGTAAAGTATAAGTTTATCTTTATTTTTATATTATTATATTTAAATTTCTAAGAAATATATATCTAATTATATTATTTTAAATATTAACTATATATTAATATTAGTATCTAATAGTTAATGTTTTTACACTATTACTTTAGTTTAGTAGATTTAAAAGTTAATACTATAGAAAGATATTAAAAGCTATAAAAAGATATTAGTCTAGTTTCTTTTAAATCTACTAAAACTATTCTAATATAAATTTAGTAGATCTTACTAGATTAATTTAAAAGATTTTGTATATTAATAAAGTTTATATTAATTTATATAATATTCTAATATATACTATAATTAAGACTAACTAATAATATCTAAAATAGTAATAGACTATACCTAAGAAGGCTCTTTTATAAGTAAACTATTTATTCTTTAGTAAGCTAGTTAATAAAAAGTAAGATCTATTACTAGTATATAAATTTTCTTTTTCTAAAAGACTTAACTCTTATAAGAGTATAAGTATTAAGTATACTAAAGCTTAGATTTTTAGTACTACTATCTCTAGTATAGTTAAAGCTTCTAAAATTTAAACTAGTAAAGTAACTATTCTATTAATACTAATATTTATCTATAGTAGAGAGAATAATAATATAATTATATATTCTTAATAGCTTATAACTAGTAGAGCTATTAAGAAAGCTTTTAGCTAGAAAAGTTAGAAATCTAGATTAATTCTAGCTAAGATTAAAAAACCTTTTTTAAGTATATAGCTACCTAGAAAGCTTATAGTTTTTAAATATTAAATTTCTTTATTAATTTCTAGTACTAAGTTTTAAAAGTAGTATTTTATATTTACATAATTTAGTTAAAACTTTAAAAAAGTTTATTAATACTTTTAGTTATTTATTAAGATAGAGTATAAATAAAGAATAAAATAATAAAATATAGTTAGAAACTTTAAATAGTAATCTTAATATAAGTATATTCTTCTTTTACTTTCTACTTACTATATATAGCTATTATAGTAAAGTGTTAATGTAAAGTAAGGTAACAAAACGTAGTTAGTAACTCTATATAGTAATCTTAATATAGATATATTTTCTAAATACTTTATACTTACTATATATAGCTATAATAATTAATAAAACTCTCTTTATAACGTTTACTATAAATATAGTACTTAAATAATAGTAATAATATACTTATAAAGAGGTAATAGTAATATAAGCTTATCTAGTAAACTTAGAAGTAGACTTAGAAGTAGTAATAGGTAAGCTATAAAGCTATTAGAGGCTGTATAGCTATAGAAATATTAAAATATTCTTAATTCTAGAAATTAACGTAAAAATAAGCTTTTTAAAGTAAATACTAATAGTAATAATAGAAAGGTCTTAGTAGAAAGTATAGAAGGTAGAGTGTAGTATAATATTAAATAAGAGCCTTTCTATTAGCTATAAAAGTAGATAGAAAACTATAGTAGAGGTAGCGTTAAACTATAGTGCTACGTAAGTAAACTATAGTTAGTAATAAAGTTAAATTATAGTATAGAGAATAGTAGCCTAAAGAGAGTTATATAAACTTTATATATAGAAAATACTTCTTTTCTTTTTCTTTTTTTATCTAATAACTTTCTATCTTAAAGAACTTTTTATATCTCTAAGGTATTTAAATACCTAGGCTAAATACTTAGCTAAATACCTAGATATAACTTCTAAGCTTAATACTAATACTAATATTACCTTAAAGATATTAAACTCTACTTTTCTCTTTATGCCTACTACTTAAGTAGGTACTTCTAACTCTTTAGTGCCTAGTCTAAGTAATAGTTACTTAGTACTACTAATAAACTTAGTCTCTTATAAGGTTAGTATTACTAATACTAATATAACTTTTAATATCTTATAGCTTAGAGTGTAGATATATAATAGTAACTTAAGTAATATAGTAGTAACTTTTTATAATATTATTATTCTAGTAGAGTTTAACCTAGAAAATCTAGTACTATATAATTATTTTTATATAGATATACTTTTTATTATTAAGCTATTTTAGATAAATACGCTATTTATATACTATACTATAAAAAAGAAAAAAGATAAGGCCTTTACCTAAAAGAAATTTAAGTGTTAAAAAATAGTAAATAGTATATATACTTATACTATAATAGTGCTAGTACCTATAGTAGTATAAAGGTATATATAATATAAAAAACTCTATCTCTAGAGTTTACTCTAGAAGTTAAAGACGCTTAGAATTATTTAGAAAAAAAAAGATAAGCTACTAGTATAAGTATAGTAGTAAATAGACTAGTAAGCTAAGAAATAGTAGTTATAAGTACTCTAGAGTAATCTAAGTATTATTATAAAGTATAGAAAGCTATAGTAAGAGCTAAAGACTTATTAGTATAGATAAAGAATAGGTAAGTAAGTAGGTAAGTAAGAGTAAATATAAATAGTAAGTAGTAGTTACGTAATATAGCTAATATAGCTAGACTTATAAGTAATTACATATAAAATATAAGTTACTAGTTTAGAGGCTTTATACTAGTAGTAGACTTACTAAGTATTCTTTTAGTATTATACAATTATATAAAGCTAGTACTAGTACTAGTTAATAGTCTAGATAGCTATTAGTAATATATAATAAATATAAAGTAGTTAGTCTATTATAATTACGCGTGTAGTAACTATTATATTAGTAGTAGAGGTAGAGATAGTATAGGTATAAGTATTATAAGGCGTAAATCTAGGCTTATATTAGAGATTTTTAAGTTTACTATTAGGTCTAATATAGTAACGCGTTATTACGTAATTACGTAATTATATAATTACTTAATTCTAAAAAAGTACGCTATAGGCTCTATCTCTTAGGCCTAGAGAGGCTATATATAGCTATAAGTATTAAGAGAACTTACTTTTTAATATTTACTATAGATAGAAAAAGTAATAATATACTTATAAAAGTAATAGTAAAAAATATATCTTTAGTAGACTTAGAAGTAAATTTAAAAGTAGTAATAAGTAAAGTAAACCTATAAATTAAAAAAAAGAATTAAAATATTCTTAAAAGTTAATATAGATACTTTTTTAAAAAAAAGCTCTTTGTAATTAAATAATAATCTTAGTAAAAAAAGTAAAATTTAAAGTATAGTATAATATAGTTCTTCTTTTAGCTAGAGAAGTAAATAAAGAAAAGTTTAGTTATATAGAGACTTTAGATCTAGAGTAATATTTAATAATAGTACTACTATAAAATATATAAAGATATTAAAATAGATAATTTATAGTATAGAGAAGAGTAGTCTAGAAAAGTTCTAAAAAGCTTTATATATAAATTTTCTCTCTCTTTTTTATTTAATATCTTTTTAGCTTAAAGAACTTCTTATATTTCTAAAGACTTTATATACTAAAATACTTCTTTAACTAAACTTAATACTAATAATACTATATTTCTTAGATATCTTTTTCTATTATTTATAATTTTATTATTAGTACTTCTTATAACTTCTCTAAGAAGTAATGTATTATCTAGTATTTAATAGCCTTTACTATAAGAATTATAGTAGTAAGTAACTATAAGAATAGTTTAAGTACTATTTAATTATAGTAGAATGTTAATGTAGAGTAGAGTAATAAAACGTAGTCTAGTAACTCTATATAGTAATCTTAATATAAGTATATTTTCTAAATATCTTATATTTACTATAAGATAGTAGTAAGTATTAATAAAACTCTTTTAGTAATATTTGCTATAGATCTAGTACATTAATAATATACTTATAGAGGTAATAGTAATAAAAAACTATCTAGTATACTTAGAAGTAAACTTAGAAGTACTAGAAGTAAGCTATAAAGCTATAGAGTTATTAAAAGTCTAGAAATATACGTTTAGATAAGCTTTTAAAGCTAAGTAGATACTAATAGTAATAATAGACAGCTCTTATTAGTAAAAGAGCTAGAAGTTAGAAAGTAGTATAATATTAAGTAGAAGCTTCTCTATTAGCTATAGAAGTAAGTAAATAACTATAGTTAGTATTAAGGTAAATATCTTTACAGAGGTTAATACTATAGTTTACTCTCTAGGCTACTATACGTAGTATTTATATAAAAGGTCTATATCTACTTTTTATAAACTTATTCTTTTCTCTATTTTATATCTTTATCTACTTTTTAAAACTCTTCTTAAAAGCTTAATAACTATAACTATAACTATAATAATAAAAATAATAATAATATTATAATAGTCTATTAATATATTAGTTACTCTTATCTCTATTATTACGTCTAATAATATAGGTATGTAGTGTCTAGCCTTTAAGTAGAGGTAGGTATAGCTATAAGCCTTTGTAAAGAATTAGAAGATTTTCTAAAATAGCTTTTTTTTTATACTAGTTAATCTATAAAATATCTAGGTAGTATTAAATATAGTAAAAGATATAAGCCTAGCGCAGAGCTTAAATTCTAAGAATTCTACTATAATAGCTATAATTAACTTAATTAATAGTAAGCTTATAGTCTTAACTATAGTAGATATTTATAGCTAGATATACTATAGTAACTATCTATTTAAAGTTTACGTAATTATAACTAATTAGTTTAGAAAGCTTTAAACACTACTTACTAACTTATAATAGTAAGGCTATATACTAAGCTTCTATAAGAGAAACTTTCTAAAAAAAGTAAGAAACGCTAAGACTTTTAGCTAAAAGTAAGTAGTACTACTATATATAAGTAAAGTATTAGATATAGACTTAAAAGTAAGATAAGTTACTACTATAGCCTAGCTAGTAAGATAGTAGAAAAATAACTTTAGAAATAATCTAAGTATTATTATAAAGTTTAAATACCTACTATAAAAGAGCTAAAGACTTATTAGTATAGATATAGAATAGGTAGATAGGTAAGTAGGTAATAGTAAATATAGCTAATATAGCTAGGCTTAGGTATAATTACGTATAGAATATAGGTTACTAGTAATTATATAGATAATTATATAAGTATTATATAAGTATCTTAGATTAGTTTAGAGGCTTTGTGCTAGTATTAGGCTTACTAGGTTACTTTTTAGCGTTAGTAGTTATATAAAGTATACTTTAATACTACTAGTTAATAATCTAGATAGCTATTAGTATTATATTATAAATATAAAGTAGTTAGTGTATTATAATTACGCGCGTAGTAATTATTATATTAGTAGTATAGTTATAAGTATTATAAGTTATAAATCTAGGCTTACGTTAGAGATTTTTTAAGTTTAAATTTAGAGTCTAACGTAGTAACGCGTTATTACGTAATTACGTAATTACGTAATCTTAGAAATAGTACACTATAGGCTCTATCTCTTAGGTCTAGAGAGGTTAAGTACTATTTAAAAGAAAACTATTCTTCTTATTAAGAGTATAATAATACTTTTTATTTTAAATAGAAAAGAAAACTTAAGTACTAAGTTTATATTTAAAGATAAAAAATTATAAAGAAAATAAATAGTAGCTTTAGTATATTTATTATTTTTTTTATTCTAAGTAAACTATTTATTATAGTAGAGTTTTAGTATAAAGTAAAGTAATAAGATATAGTTAGTAACTTTATATAGAAATGTTAATATAAGTATATTTTATTAATATCTTATACCTACTATATATAGCTATAAAATAATATAAAACTTTTATTTTAATACTTATAAAGTATAATAGTAATAAAGGCGTTTTTAGTAAATTTAGAAGTAAATATAAAAGTAGTAATAAGTATAAAAAGCTATAACGCTATAGAAATATTAAAAAATTCTTAAAAGTTAATATAAAAGCTTTCTAAGAGAAAGCTCTTAGTATCTAGATAGTAATCTTAGTAGAAAGAGTAGAAGTTAAAGTATAGCGCCTTTCTCTTAGCTATAGAAGTAGATAGGTAGAAGTTATAAATAAACGTTAGGTTTAGAGTAATATTTAATTATAGTACTATACTCTTATAAAATATAAAATAATATTTATATAGATAAACTATAGTATTAAGAGAAGTAGTTTAGAAAAGATTATAAAATACTTTATATATAAAGAATACTTCTCTTTTTTTACTTTTTTTCTTTATCTAATAACTTTCTATTTTAAAAAACTCTTTATATTTCTAAGAACTCTATATACTAACATATTACTCTAACTAATTCTAATACTAATAATAATATTCTTTTAGAGATATCTCTCTTTATAATAAATAATATTATAATTAGTACTTCTAATAACTTCTCTTAGAAGTGTTATAAACTATTTATAAAGTTAAAGCTAAGCTTTTTATATACTAAATAAAAGTTTATAAATATATAGTATATATAGCTTTACTAAGTATAAAATAGGCGTTTAAAAGTACTACTAGTAGCTCTAATAGTAATAAAATATAGCCTTTTCTAAGCTATACTATATAGAGTATATAATAAATAAGTAAAAGAAATTCTTTATTATTTGTATTAAGTAAATAACTATTAGACTAAAGTAAAGATATTATATTTAGAGAAAGGCTATATTAAGTAGATATAGTATACTACTAAATGTTGTAAAGATTATAATAACTTAGTTATTATTATCTTTTTATTATTATTTAGCTTTATTAAGATTGCACTTATTATTATTACTTAATAAATTAGAAAAGTTTCTAGTAAATCTAATTACTTACGTAATTAAGATTTTAGTAGCTAGCTTTAATCTACTATACTAGAAGATTCTAAAACACCTTTATTTGTCTTAGCCTAGCTATTATTAGAATTATTATATAAAATAATAACTCTTATCTTTCTTATCTTTTTTTCTATAATTACTAAAAGATCTAGTAATAGACTAATTATTAGTCTATGTAATATAACGCATAGACTTATATAATTAGTACTAGTTTAGATTATAAATCTAGAAGATAAGAAGAATTTAGTAAACTTAGATTATAAATCTAGAAATTAAGTAGATTTAATTATAAATCTTTATCTTTAGGTAAAAATAGATAGATATTTACGTAATTATTCTAGTAGCTATTTTCTATAAAAGAAATAGTAATTCTTTATAGTTATTCTTTACCTAGTAATAATATTATTACTTTTTACCTATTATCTACTTTATAATTACTTTATTATAATCTTTATTAGTTATACTATTTATTATAGTATTTAACTACTTTGTTTTAACAAAGCTATATTCTATTATTAGAGAATAGTTCTTATTACTTATCTATTCTTTACAAGTTCTAAGCCTAGCTAGACGCTTATAGCTTTGTTAGAATATATTTTATTTATACTATTACTTATTCTAAGTAATTATTATATTTAAAAGAAAAAGATTTTTATTATTCTAAAAGAGTTATTCTTTAGAATAAATAAAATATCTATTTTAGAACTATATAGTTTAACTTATACTTTTTATCTATTATTATAATAGTACCTTTTTAGCTTTAAGCTATTTAAAGATTTATAATCTTTATTTAGTAGTTAATTAGCCTCTATTATAATTAATAATAAAAAGAAAAGTACTTATTATTATTTTATAATAATAAGAAAAAAAGCTTTTAGTTATTATTATTAATAATTAATAAGAAAAAAACTAGAGTACTTCTTATTAATATTAATAAAATAATAGTATTAGCTAAGACTTTTACTAGTATTAGTCTTTACTTACTCTACTTATAAAAATATAAGATAATAAAGTTTTATATACGTTTTCTCTATTTAAAGAGTAGTTAGTTACTTATATATATTATTTTAAAAGTAAACTAGCTAAAGGCTTTAATAAGCTTAAAGAATCTATTTTACTAAAATTATATATATAAAAAAATACCTAAAAAACGCGTTCTACTTTATATATACTAGTATTTGTAATCTCTCTTAAAGAAAAAAAGAGAATTCTTTAAGTTATTAATTATCTAAAAAATAAAAGTCTGTAATCTTAGTTATAATTACTTTAATAACTTTATCTTTATTATTAAAGATCTATAGTAATAAAGATTTACTTTAGTTACTATTAGAAATTTAGCTTTATTACTATTTTCTATATCTTAGATTCTAGAATTATTCTAAGTAATAAGTAATTAATTTTACTCTAAGAATAAATTAGTATTTTTATAATACTAATTCTTTTTTTTTATTAAAAGAATATAGAAAAAAGAGGTATAGACCTAGGCTATATTATTAATAATAATAACTAGTCTATAATTATTAATAAATATAAATAGTCTTTATTCTATATCTATTAATATTAAATACTTTTTAAAGTAGTTTAATAATCTTATTACTTTTAAGTAATAAAATCTTTAGTTATTTAATTATTATTTAATTAATAACTAAAAAATATTAGATACTATATTAAGAATTCTTAAATTAAAGAGATCTAGTAATTATAATATTTAGTCTAATAAAATAGAAGCTCTTTTAACTAAAGAAGGCTATCTAGAAGTAATAGTATATAATTTATCTAGTTTAAGTAAAGCTACTAGAGTTCTATTACATAATAAAGCTATTAAAGCTACTAGCTTTATTAAATTAGCTCTAGAAGATAGACCTTTATTATAAGTTAGATATATTAGTAATTCTTATTTATTATAGTAAATGCTAAAGAATCTATATAAAGTAAAAGAATTTAGTAGTAAACTTTTAATTAGTAAAAAACTAATTAATACTACTATTAATTCTTATAAAGGTAGTTTAGAATTATATATTAATAATTTTAAACGCTTAGCTAATAGCTTAGAAGCTAAAGAATCTAGTTTATCTAATAAATTTCTTAAAGATCTACTATTAAATAATCTTAATAAAGATTATAAATATATAGTAGCTATAATTACATAAACTATTAGAATTAATTATAATAGTATAGATTTAGATACTATTATATTATAATTATTAGATAAAAGTAGAAGAGTTAACTCTATTAAGAATAGAAACTCTAATTCTAATTCTAATAATAAGAATAATTCTTTTAGTTATAATTATTCTGCTAGTAATAATAATAATACTAGTAATAATAATAATAATAAAAGAAATTCTATTAAAAGTAGTAATAATAAAGATATAGAAATGTCTATGTCTACTACTAAGAGAAATAATAATAAGTCTAATAATAATATTAGGACTTGTAATTTTTATAAAAAAAAGAAATATCTAGAATCTAATTATTTTAAGAAATATTCTAATTTAAGTAAGAATAAATCTATTAGCAAAACTACTAAAGAAGAAACTATCTTAACTTCTTCTATAGTTAATAAAGATAATAGTAATAATACTATAGACTTTATTTTAGATTCTAGTGCTACTATATATACCTACTATATTAAAGAACTTTTTATTAATATTAAATCTAGTATTACTACTATTAAGTAGAGTAATACTAATAATAATATTAAAGCTAGTAGTATAGGCGATATCTTAGTTAAATTTACTAGTACTAATAAACTAGTTAAATTAACTAATGTTTTTTATATACTATAATTAGAAGTTAATTTATTAAGTTTTAGTTTAATAACTAAGAAAAATTACTCTTTATTTTTTAATAAAGATAATTACTTTATATATAACTCTAATAATAATCTATTATCTAAAGGTTATTATAAAGATAGACTCTCTCTAGACCTAAGAGATAGAGCCTATAGCGTACTTTTTTTAAAATTAAATAATTATATAATTACGTAATTACGTAATTGCATAATAACGCGTTACTATATTAGACTTAATAGTAAACTTAAAAATCTCTAACGTAAGCCTAGATTTATAACTTATAATACTTATAACTACACTACTTTTACTACTAATATAATAGTTACTATACGTAATTACAATGCGCTAACTACTTTATATTTATTATACTTTACTAATAGCTATCTAAACTATTAACTAGTACTAGCACTAGCTTTATATAATTATATAATACTAAAAAGAAACTAAGTAAGTCTAGCTACGCTAGCACAAAGCCTCTAAACTAACCTAAAATACTTATATAATACTATATAATTACTAGTAACTTATATTCTATGCGTAATTATTTATAAGCTTAGCTATATTAGCTATATTACGTAACTACTACTTACTATCTACATTTACTCTTACCTACTTACCTACCTACTTATTCTCTATCTATACTAATAACTTCTAAGCTCTTATAGCTATAGTTTAAACTTTATAATAATACTTAGATTATTCTAGAGCGCTTATAACTACTATTTCTTAGCTTACTAGCTCTATTACTACTATACTTATACTTATAGCTTATTTTTTATCTTTCTAATAATTCTAAGCATCTCTAACTTCTAGAGTAAAGTCTAGAAATAAAGTTTTTTTAACTATATCTACTTTTTTACTACTACTTACACTAGTACTATTATTATATTATAGATTACGTCTACTTTTTTTTAATACTTAAATTTCTTCTAAGTAAAAGCTTTATCTTTTTTCTTTCTTATAGTATAGTACATAAATAGTATATTTATTTAAAATAGCTTAATAATAAAAAGCACGTCTATATAAAGATAAGTATATAGTACTTTATTTTTTAAGTTAAATTCTTTTAGTAAAATAACGTCTATAAATATTACTATAATATTTTTAAGATTATCTTTATATATCTATACTTAGAGGTATAAAATATTAAAAGTTATATTAGTATTAGTAATACTAACCTTATAAGAGACTAAGCCTATTAGTAGTACTAGGTAACTATTACTTAAGCTAAGTACTAAAAAGTTAAAAGTACTTACTTAAGTAGTAAGTATAGAGAGAAAAGCGTTTAATATCTTTAAAGTAATATTAGTATTAGTATTAAGTTTAGAAGTTATACTTAGATATTTAGCTAAGTATTTAGCTAGAGATTTAAATTTCTTAGAAATATAAGAAGCTCTTAGAGATATAAGAAGTTCTTTAAAATAAAAAAAAAGAAGAAGAAGAGAAGTATTCTCTATATATAAAGCTTTTTATACTCTTCTATAAGCTACTATTCTTTATACTATAGTTTACCTACGTAAATATCTTTTTATATTTTATAGTAGTATAGTACTATAATTTAATATTACTCTTTAGACCTAAAGGTTACTTATATAGTACCTCTACTTACTTAGCTTTATAGCTAAAAGAAAGGCTATATTATACTATACTCTAACTTTTACTTTAACTTTTACTCTTTTTACTAAAGTCTCTACTAAAAGCTTTTTCTTAGAAAGCTTCTACGTTAACTTTTAAGAATATTTTAATATTTCTATAGCTCTATAGCTTACTTATTACTACTTTTAAGTCTATTTCTAAGTATACTAAAGAAGCCTTTATTACTATTACTTTTTATAAGTACGTTATTATTATTATTAAAGTACTATATTTATAGTAAATATTAGAAAAAGAGAGTTTTATTAAATTCTATAGTTATATATAGTAAGTATATAGTACTTAGAAAATATACTTATAATAAGATTACTATATAGAGTTACTAACTGCGTTTTATTACTCTACTCTATATTAACACTTTACTATAATTATAAAGATAGAGTTAGTATATTCTCTATAATTAGTTCTACTTCTAGTATTAGTAAAGATTATAAATCTTATACTACTTTAAATACTATTAATAATAGTAATTTAGAAGATCTAGAAGAATCTAA
>NW_026055929.1:0-686 GCF_023758015.1 Alternaria viburni
ATTATACTTATTTATAATATATATATAGATAAGATACTTAAGAAGTTTAAGCTTAGAGATAGATCTTTCTCTCTAACGCCTTTACTATTAGAGAAGCTAATTAAAAATACTAGAGAAGTAACTAAGCCTAAAATTAAGAGATACTAGAAAATAGTTAGCTCTATACTTTATATAGTAATTATACTCTAACTAAATATAGCGTATACTACTTTAAAGCTCTTATACTTTTTTATAAACCTAAGTAATAAGTATAAGAAAGCTATAAAGTAAGTAATTATATATCTTTATTATACTTACTATAATATAATCTAGTATAGTAACTATAATAGGCCTAATCTAATAATTACTAGAGACGTATTCTTTACTAATAATCTAGAGACTTACTAATTATCTTATAGCTATATTACTATATTATATAAAGGCGTAATCTTTTAGAAAGCTATAAAGTAGAGTATAGTTACTACCTCTACTACTAAAGTAGAGCTACTAGCTTTTAAGTATACTACTAAGAAAGCTATAGCGCTTAGATACTTTCTTAAAAAGCTAGCACTTAATTTTAGAAAACTCTAAACTATCTAGTATAATAATTAGTAGATAATTAAGCTAGTTATTAGAAAGAATAAGTGTATTAACACTTAGCTTAGATATATTAATATCTAGAATATATAGCTATAGTAGAAATATAC
>NW_026055930.1:0-685 GCF_023758015.1 Alternaria viburni
GGTCTTCTTGCTCCAGCTGCCCAAACCAGCGCCAAACGTGCCTCGTGCTCCAGCCTCTCGTGGCCGGCTGCGATGCGGCGGAGGCGTCACCGCTCCCTACTACTCCCACCATTGGCCAGGCCATCCCTCTACTCACCCACACCTGCTGTTATTCTCCGGCGACGGCAGACGAACCAGTAAACCCTCGTACAGTCGTACTCCCCTCCGCGTGGGAAACAACTGCCGAGTCTTCCCTGCCTCCGTGTCGTCCCCTTCCTAGGCCTCGCCGTCGTCCACCGCCGTGGTGCTCTCGGCGCGGCGTGGTCAATGTGGTCAACGACCGACTTCCATCGGAAGAGTACTGTACGTGGAGAGGCTGACAGCTGGGTCCACGGCCGCAGCAAGGAAGTGCCTCCTTATTACGCGCAAAATAATTATTCCTCCACCTGACAGCGAGGACCCACCGGACGGGCCGCCATATTTCATGAAAAAAACGTCCCTCCTGTCTGCTGGGACCCACCAGCTACATCTTCGCACGCAAGGAAGTGCCTGACAGTTGGGACCCACGTGGTCGAAGCGTACGTAGTGTTGTCATTCTGGTCGCGAATGTGTACGTACATATATACTGGTGGATGTAGAGGCACACACATGTCATAGTAGAGGCGCGTACGTGTCGTAGTAGAGGCGCGCACGTAGCATGTACACG
>NW_026055931.1:0-678 GCF_023758015.1 Alternaria viburni
ATAACTAGTAGGTTTAGTTAGATTATCTACTAGAATAGTACTAGTATTTTTGTAAACTAGATTTATTTTATTATCTAGCAGATTTTCTCTAACAAAGTAATAAGTTATATCTACGTGCTTAGTTCTAGCGTAAAAAACAGAGTTTTTAGCTAGTTCTATAGAACTTAAAGAATCTATTTTAATAATATTAGTTTTATTAAAAATAGAGCTAAATTCTTTAATAGAATTATTATTAAAAAGATCTTTAATAAAGTTATTAAGATATAAACTTTCTTTAGTAGCTTCTTTTAAAGCTATATATTCTGCTTCTGTACTAGAAATAGCTATAGTTTTTTATAGTTTTAAAATCTAACTAATAGTAATATTGTTATTATAATTACTTTTAGAATTATTTAAAATAAATATATTGCCTGTAGTAGATTTTTAAGAATCTAAATTACCTCTCTAATCTAAATTGCTAATACCTAATAAATTAATACTATTATTAATATTATTAATAGTATTATTATTAGAATTATTAGATTCTAAAGATTGTAGAGTTAAATCTAAGCTGTAATTACTAGTCTTTAATAAATAACTAAATATAAAATTTAAGTATTTATAATGTTCTAGACTAGAATTAGATATAAATCTAGCTAGGTAATTTATACTATAAACTAGGTTAGGCCTAGTAAATAT
>NW_026055932.1:0-661 GCF_023758015.1 Alternaria viburni
GGATCTCGTGGATATAGAAAGTTATAGTGGTGGAATTAGGGTTTTGGCTCCGTATCTGATCGTTTGGGGGTTCATAGGTATATATAGGAGGAAGGAGTACGTCGGTGGAGCAACAGCGGGCCCACGAGGGTGGAGGGCGCGCCTGGGGTAGGCAGGCGTGCCCCTACCTTGTGGCCTCCTCTTTTCTTTTTGACGTAGGGTCCAAGTCTCCCGGGTCCTGTTCGTTGAGAAAATCACGTTCCCGAAGGTTTCATTTCGTTTGGACTTCGTTTGATATTTTTTTCCGCGAAACACTGACATAGGCAAAAAACAGCAATTTGGGTTGGGCCTCCGGTTAATAGGTTAGTCCCAAAAATAATATAAAAGTGTATAATAAAGCCCAATAATGTCCAAAACAGAAGATAATATAGCATGGAGCAATCAAAAATTATAGATACGTTGGAGACGTATCAAGCATCCCCAAGCTTAATTCCTCCTCGTCCTCGAGTAGGTAAATGATAAAATCAGAATTTTTGGTGTGGAATTCTACCTAACATAATTTTCAATGTATTTCTCTTTATTGCGGCATGAATGTTTAGATCCAAAAGATTCTAGACAGAAGTTTAATATTGATATAAAAATAATAATACTTCAAGCATACTAACAAAGCAATTATGTATTC
>NW_026055933.1:0-643 GCF_023758015.1 Alternaria viburni
ATTAAAATCTACGCCTAAAGCGGTATCTTTTAATTTTTTAATAATATTAAGATTAATATGTTCTAATCTATTATATAATAGTTCTATAGTATTATTATTTAATACTAATTATTTACTATTATTAGAAATAATATCTAAATAAGAATTATTATCTAAATTAGAATTATTATCTAATTCTATAGCATTATCTATTTCTAGATTATCTTCTAGATTAGATTCTTCTAGTTCTTCTAAATTACTATTATTAATAGTATTTAAAGTAGTATAAGATTTATAATCTTTACTAATACTAGAAGTAGAACTAATTATAGAGAATATACTAACTTCTTCTTTATAATAACCTTTAGATAATAGATTATTATTAGAGTTATATATAAAGTAATTATCTTTATTAAAAGATAAAGAGTAATTTTTCTTTATTATTAAACTAAGACTTAATAAATTAACTTCTAATTATAGTACATAAAGAATATTAGATAATTTAACTAGTTTATTAGTACTAGTAAATTTAACTAAAATATCGCCTACACTGCTAGCTTTAATATTATTATTAGTATTACTCTACTTAATAGTAGTAATACTAGGTTTAATATTAATAAATAATTCTTTAATATAGTAGGTATGTATAGTAGCGCTAGAATCT
>NW_026055934.1:0-630 GCF_023758015.1 Alternaria viburni
AAGCTAGATAGGTAGCTAAAGGCTTTCTACAAAAATATAATATTAATTATAAAGAAACCTTTGCTTCTACTAGTAAGCCTAGTATTATTAGACTATTATTAGCTATTTTCTGCTACCTAGATTAAGAAATCTATACTTAGAATATTAAATAAGCTTTTTCTAATACAGAAATAGATAATAATAATATTTATATATAATTGCCTATAGGCCTAGAAGAATATATCTTAAAAGAAGCTTTAAAAGATATTATAGATAAAAGTTTAATAGACTTTATTAATAAAGCTATTTTAAATAAAGACTTTAATAATCTAGTTTGTAGATTAAATAAAGCTTTATACAGTCTAAAATAAGCTTCTAGGTAGTAGCAATTATTTTTAACTAAAATTCTAGAACAACTAGATTTTAAAGTTTTAAATATAGATAATAGTATTTTTATATATAATACTAAGCCTATTATATTAGCTACACACGTAGATAATATATTAGTATTTACTAAAAATATAAATCTAGTTAATAAGTTATATAAGAATTTAACTAAAACTTCTAAATTAGAAATAACTTATTTAGAAGAGATTAAAGAATTTCTAGGTGTAGAAATAATTAGAGATAGATCTAAGAGATCTTTAATTA
>NW_026055935.1:0-630 GCF_023758015.1 Alternaria viburni
AAGTAGAACTAATTACAGAGAATATACTAACTCTGTCTCTATAATAACCTTTAGATAATAGATTATTATTAGAGTTATATATAAAGTAATTATCTTTATTAAAAAATAAAGAGTAATTTTTCTTAGTTATTAAACTAAGACTTAATAAATTAACTTCTAATTATAGTATATAAAGAACATTAGTTAATTTAACTAGTTTATTAGTACTAGTAAATTTAACTAAAATATTGCCTACACCGCTAGCTTTAATATTATTACTAGTATTACTCTACTTAATAGTAGTAATACTAGGTTTAATATTAATAAATAATTCTTTAATATTAATACATAATTCTTTAATATAGCAGGTATGTATAGTAGCGCTAGAATCTAAAATAAAGTTTATAGTATTATTACTATTATCTTTATTAACTATAGAAGAAGTTAAAATAGTTTCTTCTTTAGTAGTATTATTAATAGATTTATCTTTAATTAAATTAGAATATTTCTTAAAATAATTAGATTCTAAATGTTCTTTCTTTTTATAATAATTACAAGTCTTAATATTATTATTAGACTTATTGTTATTATTTTTCTTAGTAGTAGACATAGACATTTCTATATCTTTGTTATTACTACTTTTAATAGAAT
>NW_026055936.1:0-618 GCF_023758015.1 Alternaria viburni
TAACTAAAGTAAAACTTTATTACTATAAATCTTTAATAATAAAGATAAAGTTATTATAGTAATAATAACTAAAATAATAGACTTTTATTTTTTAGATAATTAATAACTTAAAGAAGTCTCTCTTTTTCTCTAAGAGAGATTACAAATACTAGTATATATAAAGTAGAACGCGTTTTTAAGGTATCTTTTTATATATAGAATTCTAGTAAAATAGATTCTTTAAGCTTATTAAAGCCTTTAGCTAGTTTACTTTTAAAATAATATATATAAGTAACTAACTACTCTCTAAATAGAGAAAATATATATAAAACTTTATTATCTTATATTTCTATAAGTAGAGTAAGTAAAGACTAATACTAGTAAGAGTCTTAGCTAATACTATTATTTTAGTAATATTAATAAGAAGTACTCTAGTTTCTTTCTTATTAATTATTAATAATAATAACTAAAAGCTTTTTTTCTTATTATTATAAAATAATAATAAGTACTTTTCTTATTATTATTAATTATAATAGAGGCTAATTAACTACTAAATAAAGATTATAAATCTTTAAATAGCTTAAAGCTAAAAAGGTACTATTATAATAATAGATAAAAAGTATAGATTAAACTATACAG
>NW_026055937.1:0-325 GCF_023758015.1 Alternaria viburni
CTTCTAAGCTATTAGCTAGGCGTTTAAAATTATTAATATATAATTCTAAATTACCTTTATAAGAATTAATAGTAGTATTAATTAGTTCTTTACTAATTAAAAATTTACTACTAAATTCTTTTACTTTGTATAGATTTTTTAGCATTTACTATAATAAATAAGAATTACTAATATATCTAACTTATAATAAAAGTCTATCTTCTAGAGCTAATTTAATAAAGCTAGTAGCTTTAATAGCTTTATCTTATAATAGAACTCTAGTAGCTTTGCTTAAACTAGATAAATTGTGTGCTATTACTTCTAGATAGCCTTCTTTAGTTAAAAG
>NW_026055937.1:334-617 GCF_023758015.1 Alternaria viburni
TATTTTAATAGACTAAATATTGTAATTACTAGATCTCTTTAATTTAGGAATTTTAAATATAGTATCTAACATTTTTAGTTATTAATTAAATAATTAATTAAATAATTAATTAAATAACTAAAGATTTTATTACTTTAAAAGTAATAAGATTATTAAACTACTATAAAAAGTATTTAATAATAATAGATACAGAATAAAGACTATTTATATTTATTAATAATAATAAAATTATTATTAATAATATAGCCTAGGTCTATACCTCTTTCTTCTATATTCTTTTAAT
>NW_026055938.1:0-611 GCF_023758015.1 Alternaria viburni
ACTATATATACCTACTATATTAAAGAGCTATTTATTAATATTAAATCTAGTATTACTACTATTAAGTAGAGTAATACTAATAATAATATTAAAGCTAGTAGTGTAGGTAATATCTTAGTTAAATTTACTAGTACTAATAAACTAGTTAAATTAACTAATGTTCTTTATATACTACAATTAGAAGTTAATTTATTAAGTCTTAGTTTAATAACTAAGAAAAATTACTCTTTATCTTTTAATAAAAATAATTGCTTTATATATAACTCTAATAATAATCTATTATCTAAAGGTTATTATAAAGATAGAGTTAGTATATTCTTTGTAATTAGTTCTACTTCTAGTATTAGTAAAGATTATAAATCTTATACTACTTTAAATACTATTAATAATAGTAATTTAGAAGATCTAAAAGAATCTAATCTAGAAGATAATCTAGAAATAAATAATGCTATAGAATTAGATAATAATTCTAATTTAAATAATATTTCTAATTTAGATATTATTTCTAATAATAGCAAGCAATTAGTATTAAATAATAATACTATAGAACTATTATATAATAGATTAGAACATATTAATCTTAATGCTATTAAAAAATTAAAAGATAACGC